>NW_026591086.1:3933982-4171635 GCF_907164565.1 Psammomys obesus
ACACACACACACACACACACACACACACACACACACACACACACACAAAAGCAACAGCAAAAGCCAAACACCCTGCTCAGCCAAAACTAATATAGTAGAAAAAAATCTGCTACTACAAGAAAGACATCTTTTGGTCTCTCTGCCACACTCAAGGCCATCTGTCTTGTCCAGTGTATGTGAGAGAATTGTATACACAGCCAGCTGCCTGTCACCTGGGGCCTCAGTCCCACTCATCTCTTCGGCATATAGTGTGGATCCTGGCACATGCTGTTGAGCCCCTGTAAATGCTGGACGGCATGAGTGAATGGAGCCCTCACTGTTGGCCACGGCTTAAGAACATGGTTTTCTTGACTGCTCTTCCAGCCCCTGTGCTGTTTCTTCTTCAAAGCCAAATCCCAAAAGGAGGTGACCTGCCCACTCCATTTCCTTCTTCCCATTCCCTGACCAGCAGACTTTAATTCACCTTCCTGTTCAGAGCCACTGAGACAAACCAAAGCTCTCTAGAGACTTTTGTGTTGGTAAACTGAGGCACTTTCCCTAGGGACTGGGGCTGGGATTAAGCTTCGTCAGACAGTATTAAATGCTGTTCATTGTATTAAGGCTTGTTGAACATTTCTTAAGTATTTTTCTAGAAGCCTCTTTGATGCTTTTCTTTGAATGAAACTGTCAAAAGGACAACTATCATTTACACCTGAAAGCCTTGAGCAGAGAACTGTTCCCCGGAAGAATTGGCCTCCAGCTACAAGGGACATTGTCACCAGGGCTGTTGAAAATGACTTCTTCAGAAGGCCTTGTGCTAGTCAGAGCCCGAACTAGCAACAGGAAACCTTTAGCCCCAGTAAGACAAGCTTGGAGCAAGCTTACACGACTCTGCCCAGTGATGGCTCTGCATCTTACAGGGGCTAGAGGAGGCCATTCTCCTTACAACTTAGCCTAAAACCTTGTGAGTGACAGATGGGAGAGCTTGGAAGCTGTCACACATTTGGATACCACACTCACGCCATACCATGCTCCCGGCTGTCTAATTGGGTTGCTAAGCTCACTTTTTGAGTCAGCCTAGAGGCTGCCCTGTGTCTTGGCAACCTTTCTTTACCCGCTTGTGATCTCGTCATGACTAGGACAGGCTGAGCCAGTATCATGAAGGGGAGACAGTCGACGGTCGAGCCCCAGAAGAGACAGCAGGCCTTGCCTCGGTGGTAGCATTACTTAAAATTTGGGGGACACCTGGTGGAGTTGCCTCTGTTACCATAGAAACCAGTGCCCCTTAATGAGATTCTTAGTCTCATTAATATAGGAATTGAAGAACAAACTCAGAAGAAAGCTTGAGAGTAATTTAATCAGAGTTTAAAAGAAAGAAAGAAAAAAAAAAAAGCCAGGGCAGACAAACTGTCTATCCTGGCAGCTGCTTGGGGGAGGAGGAAGAAAACACTCATGCTGTTTGCGTTAAGCCAGCATGGAGGTCAGCCACAGGACGGACAAGCAGTTTTAGAGAAAGAGCAAAGTCCAGAGGGTTAGGGAAGGCTGCTTAGGCACTGGCTAGCATCCAAAACACAGATGAGAAGACAGAAAAAGGGGAAGTTACCGTTTCTGAGGCAGACCCAACAGAATCTCCTGGCAGCCCTGGAACAACTGCACAGAGAGCAGGAATTAAGGGAGGGGAAGAGGGCAAGGTGTGTGTATCCCTCATTAAAGGGATAATCTTCAGCCTGGTTTAAGGTAGATCCGCTCTCCTGAGGAGTGGCCAGGTGGATGGCTAACTGAACTTAGAGGAGACAATGACTGGCATGTCTTCACCCAGAGGCAGACTCCATTCTTTACCATAAGTAACAGTAGCCACAGAAACAGTGATGGCAGCAGCAGCAGTACAAGAAGGCTGGGGGCAGACTTGGTGGGGAGCAGAGGAGGCCAAGTGTTTGGCTGGTGGAGATGACAGAGGCTGTGGAAGTACACAATGAGAAAGGTGGCACAAGGTGGCGGAAATCAAAAGCTATAGAAATCCAAAGTCAACACAGATTACGAGCCCCATATTCTGGAAGAGTACCAGGGAGCTGCCAAGCCTTGGAGGCCAAGGGTCCTGACACCCAAGGTTAGGAACTGTAGCTGGCTGGCATGAACTCCTATTGACTGCTGCTGCCATTGCCAACCAAAGCATTGGTAACCAAAGCCCAGATCAATAAACTGCCTGTCTGAATACATAGACATAACTCTCTAGTTCCCAAGGCTATAAGCATTTAAGTTTTTCAGTTCTACCCATAAGCCTTTAGCACTCAAGGGCCGGGTGCTACAAAAGCTACTCATTGCTTTATAATGATACCATTCAAGTAGAACAAAGGGCCCTGGCCAGATCACTGGTAGCACAGCCACCATTTACCTCTGTTGTCCGCCTTCCCCTGCGTGTGGCTTGCTCATGGGGCCTTTGTTAGTATCTGTTTTCCTTCCACAGCACCTAATCCCTAGCATCTTTGGCAGCCCCTACTCCCAACCATGTACTTTTGAAACACCTCAAAGTCCAGCTCCATGAATTGTTTGGGTTTTTTATTTTTATGTTAATTACTGGACCCCAAGATCTGGTTACTGCATGGATATACCTATCCTTGATGTATAAACCTGCCTAAGACATTATTCATGATTGTTAATAAAGAAGGCCTGTACCTGGGCGGAGCGGAAGGAGGTAGGGGTGGCAGGAGAATCACAGGAAGGAGACTAGACAGGAGAGAGGAGGAAGGAGAAGACCATGTTGGGTTAGTGTGGAGAAGGAACCATGTGGGCCAGGAGGAAGGACTCCGAGGATGGTATGGATGGAGAAAACACCAAGATAAAAAATATAAGCACGTATTTATAAGATTATGGATGGAAAGTAGCCTAGATAGTAATGGTTAAGGTAAATGGCATTGGATAGGTGCTGAGAGATTTGTGCGGAGGTTATTGAGATAGCATAGATGGAATTGTCTGCCCAGCCTAAGGTAAATAAGGCAATCATTAAATCTAACAGCTTTCTATGTCTTACTAATTATGATAGCAGGCTAAATAATACCACTATAATAATTATAGGGCTAATAATAAAACAAAATATTCAGCCCAACACCATTTTTATCACTAACAACAATGAACATGTGTTCTGTATGGTCAGAGAACGAGCAACAGTCATACTTAGGATTTTGAATGAGTGAGTTTAGTAAGCATACTGCAAGCTAAAATAAAATCGGGGCTGGGGGAGAGAACATCATCATTTCAGATACTCAAAACATCCATCGGAAATGGAGCAGGGATGTCCTGTTAAGGCAGCCAGCTGGAGTTCCTGATGAAGGCTGTCTGCTGGATGAGGTTCCAAAGTAAAAGAAGAAACAGAATCAGAGATGCCATCAATCAGGTGCTCATAGCATCCAGCAGAAACCTGCTGGGGAAGCTGAGGTAGTTTGCTTGAGTTCCTGTCTCAGCTTTGCCCCATAGCTGAAATGCAGCTTCTGTTTCTCACATAGCCACTTTCACCTCATGAGAGAAACAGCTATGATCCATGGTTCCCCTTACCCCTGCTTTTAAGGACACAATACTTTTACTCTTGGGATGTTTTGCTTCTCTCCTCCCTTCCTGTCGCAGAGGGACATTTCTTCCCAGAGAAAGGGTCTTGAAGGGCACTAGGTCTGAAATGGGGCAGAGGCAATCCTGCTTGCAGAGCCAGCTCCTCGAGGAGCTCAAACAGCGAGCAGCACCTTGTTGCTGTACCCCCTGGAGGGATGGTACTGCACCCTCCCCGGGGGATGGGACCTGAGAAGGGAAGTGATGATGCTCACTCAGTAGAAGAAAGAGGCTAAGCTTCCCTTCTTCCGCCTTTTGCTTGGGAGGAAACAGCAGTCTCCCAGCTTCAATAATGGACCCTCACCGGGACTCCTCTCCTGTTGTTGCCTTGTGTTGTGGAGAGCCTTCGGCTTTGGATCTGCAGAACCAACCCCTTCCCACGCTCCAGCAGTTCATAGATAGGATAGATGTTGGGGTGCTCTCTTCTCCGAACCTACGGAGTCCAGTCAGTGCTTCCAGTACGCGTGTGGGTGCAGGGCCATGCATAGAGCGTGAACAACCTACCAGAAGACACACCCAGAAGATTGCTGCCTCTTCTTCCCACAGCATTCGGCCAAGCCAAGCCAGAAGCTTCCCTGCTTCCTGAGCCCCTCCTCCATCCATGCTGGGATTTTGACAGGCCCATGTGTCTGCGAGAGACATAGGCTTCTCCTAAGGTACACAGCCTTGGGCTTGCTCATATTCTTCCTGGAAGGAGAGCTATTTTTGCAGGGTTTTCTTTAGCACTCTCTTTCCCCGACCACACCCATCTGCTAGGCTCTACCAATTCTGGGTATCACTCTGTGGTTCTCTGTAAACGCTCCGGGGTAGAAACCTCATCACAGTCTGATCCAATAATGTGCGGCCATTTGCAAGGGTAACTTTTGAAGCCAGTGGTTTATACTTGACAATGACAAGTATTATTGTCATTATTATTGTCTTAGCTCCCTCCTTCCCTCATTCTCTCTGGTAAAGTAATCGATGAAGCTAACACACTCATGTCAGTTCCTCACAACCCAGACCTCAGTTGCTGCTGAGGCTCTAACCCCCTCATCCTCTGTTTCGAATGAAGCTGGGTCCTCTGAGGGGAAGCCTGGAGCTTTCTGTCTGCCCCCCTTAAGGAAATTTCTAAGCCCCAGCCCTGAGCTGTAGTGATCTGCTTCCGTTGTGACTAGTGCCTAGCTTTAGGCAAATGAGGGGGCAGAAATGTTAGCCTCTGGCTTCCTTGGCTGGCCTCCCACTGTGAAACCCCCTTCCTACAAACAAGCTGGGGCCCAGATGATTGGAGCCTTTGCATTCAGTGTGATTCTCCTAATATGGGATCTTAACCCTTTGGGTGGATGCTGGCTAACCGGGAGAGCATCGGCCTTTCTGCTGTACTCACCTGGACTTCAGCGTGTAGCTGAGAAGGTAGGACACACAAACTTGTGGAGGCCTGCTCATCACTGTTGAGTGTGGAGCTTCTGACACAGTGACCTGGGAATGGCTCGAAGCCTCAGACTCCCACTGTTCTAACCAAGTTTTACTGGGCTTTCTGGAATAAATTCTTCTTCATTTGCTGTATGCCCTTAGGATAATTTCCAGAGCGTCTGTTTTGGGTTTCACCCAGGAGTTTTACCAATCTGTTTGCTTGGTTGGAGACCAGGGCACTCCTCGCCTGTCACTCGGTAAAGTGGGAACCACCAGTGTTTGCTGTTTTAAGGTAATAAGAGCATGGCCATTTGTTTTGCGGCACAGAAAAGTACTGTGCAGAGGACCAGAGGCCTCACAGATCTGAAGAAACATTGATACAAGCAGGCACTGAATACACTGATAAGAGGTAAGTTGGAAATGACAATGGCTCCAGTCAGAGGGGCTGTGGGTGTCGCTCAATGCTTGTCCAGCGCACACAGAACCCCGGGGTGCCATCTCCAGCACTGTACACACTGAGAGTGGTGACACACTCTTGTAATCCGTGCTCAGAGGTGAAAGCAAGAGGACCCAGAGTTCAAGGTCATCTGCTACATAATGAGTTTGGGCTGCTGCATGACATCCTTATCTCACAAAAGGAAAACAAAACCAAACCCACTGCTTGTCTTGTTTTGAAAGCGAAATATTAAAAAATATGATTTTAGCAAGAAGAGCAGTCAGCATTGAAAACACTGCCACCTCTTGGGAGAAGACATTAATTACAGGCAGACGTACTGCATTTGTTGCCTTATTTACTTTTGCAATGATAAAACGCCTGACAGAAACAACTCAGAGATGGAAAAGGCTTTTATTGACTCCTGTCGTAGTCCATCACTGCAGGATAAGGCAAAGCAAAACGTATCAATCCTTGGTGGCGGAGGGTGTGGTAGCAGCTTATTCTTGTGGCTGCTGGCCAGTGGGCAGAGGAAATAGGCTGGAACCTAAAGCAGATGTAACCTTCACAGGCACGCCACAGGTGACCCACCAGCCAGCTAGACACTGTCGTAGAAAGCAGTGGTTCTCAATCTTCCTAATGTCATGGGGAATTCCCCCCCCAACCATAAAATTATTTTTCTTGATACTTCATAACTGTAAGTTTGCTACTGTAATGAATCCTAGTGTAAATATCTGTGTACAGGCTATCTGACCTGCAACCTCTGTGGGGGTTTGTGACCCACAGATTGAGAACCACTGGTATGAAGGTTACAACCCCTACAATAGCTTCCTGAGCTAGGAAGCAAATACTTAACACACTGGACTTCTGGCTCCAAACGGTCTTTGTCTATCCCGTGATGCGTTTAGTCCAACTTCAGAAGTCTCCATAGTGGGGCTGAAGAGATGATGGCTCAGGAGTTTAGAACAGCCTCTTACAGAGGATGAGAGTTCAGTTCCAGCACCATGTCAGGTGTATCACAATTGCTTGTGAATCTAGATCCGGGGGATCTGATACCTTCTCTGGTACACACACACACACACACACACACACACACACACACACACACACACTTAATTAAAATACAATAAATCTTTCTCAATCCCCATAGTCTTAACAGTCCCAGCACTGTTCGAAAGTTCAAATTTCCAAGAGTTTACTTTGTCTCAAGGCAAATACTCAGCTGTGAGCCCCTGTAAATTAAAAAAGGAAGCTACATAATTGCAGGATGCAATATGACCCACAATAAACATCCCAACTCCAAAGGGGAAGGAGAATAGCAAGGAAACTTTGGACCAAGGCAAGACTTAAACCCAGCACGGAAAACACTAGATTCTGTAGCTGCAGCCCAGGATCTGGGCATGTGGTGGCATCATCAGTTCCAACAGGCTAGAGCCACCCTGCTAGTCTAAGCACACTTTGCCCCCTTCTTGAGCCTACCCACGGGTTCAATGCAAGCAATTGAGCCTCATTCTATATCATCTGGTCACCCGGGCTTTGCTTTTTAAATCTTGGTGCAAGCCTCCATGGCCAGAGGAGTCTTACATTCTGCTTGCTTGCAAAGCAGTACCACCTGGATAAGTATAAGTTATGCTGCCACCTTGGTCAACAGCCTCTGCTTTATTTATTTACTGATTTAGAGTGTTTTTCTTGACAGGCCTGAAGCTCCCCATGCAAACCAGGCAGGCCTCAAACTCACAGAGATCTGCCTGCTTCTTCCTTTCAGGCACTAGGATTAAAAGCATGTGCCACCACGCCTGGCACAGGGTCCCTTTTATAACAGCTTCAGTTAGTGGTCTCCAAGTGCCTGGGTGACAGAAAGAGGAAAGACACTTTTTCAGGTCCTTTCCATCTCAGTATCCTGGGGCTTCCTCTTTTCAGATACACTCCCTTTTCTTTTTAATTTCCTTTTCTTTTCTTCTTTCTTTCTTTTTTTCATCTTTGCATTGCTGAGAATTAAACCCAGGGTCTGGAATGTCTTAGGCAAATGCTCTACCACCCAACTAATCCAGATACTCTCTTCTCCAGAAAAGATTTTCCAAATGCATTTTGACACCTTGGGTTTCTCCAGAACATTTTCCTATGTGCTGGTGCAATGTGCAGGTTCTCTTTAAAAGTACTAATCCTAATGACAGTCACCTTATACCTGTAGCTTTAACTATGCCTATGCTTCTTTCTTTACCAAACTGCGTGCCTTTACATCATTTTGCTCACTATAAACCTGGCTAAATGCAGACATCAGTAACCATGCCACAGCCAAAAAAATGTATGCTGTCTTGTTATGCTTTTCCAGATTAATGAATTCATTACTTTTTAATTCACCTCACTCAAAATGTATGGACATGGAAAAAAATGTAGCCAGTTTTTTTTCTTTTTCTTTTTCTCTTTCTTTCTTTTTTTTTTTTTTTTTGTCAGAATGTAACACAAACACTCTCTAACTCAGTTCCTGATAAATTCCTTATTCCTATCTGAAACTCATGAACAGTTTTACTACCCTTATTTCTGGCCTTCTGAGCTTCCACCAGAATGATCCATTAAGTTCTGCTTACAATACTCTAGGAGTTCTTTCACATTCCTCCTACAGTCTAGTTCCATGGCCTGTGGACCTAATAGTTGAGTTTACAGAGCAACGACACCGCTCCTTGGTACTACTTTCTGCATTCATTTATTTTCCCGTCATTGTGATAAAATGCCAGACAGAAACAACTCAAGAAAAGAAAGGCTTGTTTTGGCTCATGTGTTTTAGAGAGACACAGTCCTTCATAGAAGGAAAGGCAAAGCAGGGTGTTTGGTCCATGGCAGTGAGTCAGCAGCTCATTAGTATGGCTGTAGATAAAAAGGCAAAGAAAACAGGCCAGAATCAAAAGCAAGTATGACTTCAAAAACATACCCATAGTAACATACCTCTGTTAGCTAGACTCTACCTCCTCTCTAACCCACAGAATTCAAAACAGTGCCATAAGGCTGGGGACTAAGCCATCCAACATGACCCTATAGAAGACACTTCAGATTTAAACCATGGAATACATTTTAGAAGGTAAAGTAAACCAGATTCGGTGAGCCAAAGCATACATTTTGGAAGAAGCCAAGACTTAATTCTTGTAATGCATACAATATCAAAACACGAAATGGATATTCATGTTACAAAAATATTCAATAAATAATACTTTAACTCGAGAGACACCCTAGTGTATTTACATTATCATATTTAAATAGATGCCAAAGAAACTTTGTGAAATGAGGAATTTCTCCAGTAAGAGAGAGAAGAGTCTATACATTGACATTTAGCCATGAATGCAGATTAATCACATCTAAGATAATAATATATTAAATGGATAAGTAAGATTTACATAACAACTTCCAAGAATGCTATGAATTATGGGATACTCGGGATCTTTAGTAATATGATCTGAGACTAAATCCCAGGATGCCTTTCAACTCACATAGCTAAGTCTCTCTGAGAAGTTCACCATTTAAAGAACACTCCAGCTACCCTGGTCTTCATCCAGCTCAGGCTAACATCTCTATAATTCTTCCTACATCTAATAAAGTCTCTGGAGCCTTCTTACATGATTAAATGTTAGCAGGGGCCTTGCCAAAGCCACTTAGCAGAGAACTGGCACAGCGGGTTTCCCGTAACTGAGCGGCCACAGGCAGCCAGAGCAAAGAGCAGAATCAAGTTCTGTGGAAAATACATGGCATCAGAAAATGGCATTCTTTCTGGTGTGGCCACTCCCGCGGTCAATGCCCCACGTGGTGCTCGCTGGAGGTACACAGCATGCCGCTGGTGCCTCCTTTCCCATCTCTAATTCCAGGTCCCTTTCCCAAAGACTTCTAAGGGGCTTTTCATTTTCTCTTCCTTCTTTCCTCTTTGCAAGGGGGAATCAAATCATCCAACCTTACCATAAATTATCTGGAGCAGGAGGATCAATGGGGCAAAACAAAATATCTCCTGAAACAAATAGTGTCAAGTCTTCTCTAAAAAAAAAAAAAAAAAAAAAAAAAAACAAAAAAAAAAAAAAAAAAAAAAAACTTTCCATAGGCTATAACATGCTTAGAAATAGGTCATAATTCTGCAAAGATCTCCTCTAGTGTTTAGAATGGGTAGGTAAGATTAGATCCTGATCAAGCCAGAATCCATGTTACATTATTCTATGCTTCACAGGGTAGAATGGCCCTTTTCTGAAATCTTCTTCCCGTTTGAGAAGGTGGACCTGCCTTAGAGTCAGGATGTCCCAGCGATTTTATAGATGAGAGGGCAATGGTTGTGCTTTACAGCTGGCCAAACCTAGCGGCACCTAGGAATCGGGACTATTGGTATAGTTTTGGTAACCAGTCAGTCAACATCAAGGTTAACAACAGCAGCAGCACAACAACAACAACAAGACGTGTGTTAATCTATTTTTTCTTGTTCTCACTAAGCCTCTGAGCCTGGATAGTTTGCTTTGTTAGGCTCACAGTTCAGGAGGCTTTCAGAGCATGGAATTAATTCTGCTTAGCTCTGGTGTGAGATCACAGAAAAATCATACCACAATGGTGACAGCTCGGACAAGAGGAGCTGCCGAGTGACATGCTTCCTCACGAAGGCCACACCTCCTAAACCTACCCAAATGGTATCACCAACTGGGGACCAAGTATGCAAATGTCTGAAAATGTGCACGACAACTCATTCAAATCACCACACCATCCATGATGAGGTTTCATCACCTCAGCACTGCAAAGCTTGGAGCATGGGGGTGCAATATTCCTAGCACACACACCTCTGGTAGATACAACTAAACCATACCAAACTACAGCAAGAGTCTAACCCTGACTGAATCAGAAAGTCTGCATCCACAGCACATACGATGAATCTAGAGGTGTTCAGGAAAACACAGGCGTGGGGTCTAAATCCCGGGTGATGAGATTACAAGCAACACACAAGGCAAAGGGAAGTGGGGTGAAAAGGAACACACCAGAATCAACTTGTTCCAGCTGGGCCATCTCCTCTCAGGAGAGCTTTAGTTCTTTCCCATTAATATTTACCGAGGAGTAATAAAGCAGCTGGATTAAGAGCATCAAGATGAGGCCTGGAGAGATGACTCCGTGGTTAAGGGCACTGTCTGCTCTTCCAGAGGTTCTGAGTTCAGTTCCCAGCAACCACGTGGTGGTTCACATCCATCTATATGGGGCTCTGGTGCCCTCTTTTGACTTGCAGGTGTAGATGCAGATAAAGCACTCATCTACATAAAATAAATAAATAAATTTAAAAAAAAAAGGATTATCAAGATGAAGCCTAGAGAGAGATTACTCAGTACATTGAGTGCTCTCGAAATGCAAGCGTAGGCACCTGGGTTCAGATGCTCTGAGCAGACATGGCAGCTGCTTGTCATCCCAGCACTGGGAAGACAGAGGCAGGGGCTCCAGGGAAAGCTGACTGGCTACATTAGCCAGAATTGGTGACCCTGCCTCCATAAACACAGTTAAGAGCCATTGAGGAAGACTCCTAATTTAAAATTTGACAACACACACATGCACATGCATGTCCTCTCCCCAAATGTGCATTCACACATGAGAACATGCACACACAGACACACACATAAATACATACAAAAAATTAATAAATAAAGTCAGGATAATGAGAGACTCAAAGCTATAAGTAGAAGACTAGACATACATACCTTCTTTTATTGACTTTACAAACACTAGTGAAATAAGAAAAATGCACCTTATTCATAGGCATACAGTTACAAGAATGAGGTAATGCGGGTGTTCGGTCTGAGGGTCTCGCATACAATGAGGAAAAGACCAACAAAGTGTAAGTAAGCCAGAAAGCAACTTTTTTTCACCGGTCACAGCCCAGACTTTGGAGCTGGAACTGTGGCGTTTGAGAGGACGGAGCAGGCAAACAAAACAAAACAAAGCAAAAAACAAAACAAAACAACAACAACAACAACAAAAACATGACTCAAATCCTTGAGCACTGGCTCGTTCAGGATGTGTGCCCGAATTTGCGATAGGAGAGTATGGGAACAAATGTGCGTCCACGGCTGTGATAGCAGAGCGGGGAGTGCAGGAACAGGGAGAGAAGTGCGCTGAGGCTTGTGATAGCAGAGCGCCTGGGAAAGGATGTGTACCAGCGCAAGGCTGTAGTTTTTGTCTTAACTTTATGGGTCAGAGCAGGCTTTTCCTGTAGCTGGAAAGAATCTAGGGTAGGGGGCTCCCAGCAGAAGGAGGCAACAGGGATGCCCTGGGCTCCTCACGGGTAGGACAAAACCACATTTCCAGAAATGGAAGTGATGTGTGTCACATGACCCAGCAGAGTCAAATCTAAGAGTGAAACCTCAGTCTGGAGTTAAAAGGTTCCCGAAGCTTGGGATTCAGATATGGTGCTTGGGGGAGCGGGAGTGAAGCCAAGGCTAACACTAAGGGATTAGATGAAAACGTGTGTGCTCAAGTGCCCATGTCTGCCAGCAGGTGCCACGAGACCAGAGGTAGATGGCTGTGTGCTGCTCTCCCATTCTCCATCACATGGCTTTTTGGCCAAAATAGACAAGTGCATCAATGGGTCAGAACAGACATCCACATCAAAGGAACAAAAGCAGTACTGCCTTTTCCACAAAGGGTGGAAAGAAAGCAGGTGGACAGAAACGTGCTGAAAAAAAATTAACATAGACACCCTAGACTTACACCCCTTATAAATATTAACTCTACCTTGATCACAAACTCCATTGAAAACTGGAAAATTATAAAACTCCTAGAAGATGAGGCATTTGAAAAGTGAGTGCCCTTAGGGTGACAGTGACTTTCAGATCCTGATAGTTATTCAAAGGAGTTGAAAACATCCACTCAGATATCCGCACATGGATATTTATAGCAGCCTTATTCACAATGCTACAACACAGAAGCAGCCAAAATGCCCTTGGATGGCTGGATGAAAACACAAACCTCACACAATGGCCGCTATTCAGCAACTGGAAATGCATGAGCTCTCAAGTCATGACGAGACACTGAGGAACCTTAAATGCATATCACCCAGTGTGCAAAGCCATCTGAAAAGGCTGCATGGCTTTGGTGGGTGAGAATTCAGAATAAGAGAGGGGTGGCAAGTTAAAACTTGGGGAAGTAGAAAATTTCCACACGAGAATGTCATGACGCCGTCATTATACATTCGTTCAGACCCCTGGACTGTGTGAGGTCAAGAGTGGACACTGATGTGGCAGTATGGGTTGTGACAGCTGTATCCCTCTGGTGGAAGATACTGGTAATGTCCGGAACTATGTGTGTAGCGGGTAGGAAGTGCATGGAAACTGTATTTGCTGCAAAAATCTCTTTGTGAACTTAAAACTGCGTGAAGGTAATGGTTGTTCCTCCTTCGTTGGGGTTGATCTGAAGTTGTATCCAAATGTTAATTGCTTGCCTCCCTCAAGATCCCTGGTGTCCTACAAGCAAATTCTCATGTCCAAAATGACATTGTATAATTATCCCCATTATCCCCATTTGGCTAATAAAGTTGCCTACAGCCTGGACTGGGCAGAAAAGAGTAGGCGGAGCATTAAGAGCTTGAAGGATCACTGAGGGAGAAGAGGAGAAGAGAAACCAGCAGGCTGCCATGGGTTAGCAGCAGTGAGCTGGAAGCATGTGGCCACGAGGAGCTTACTCTGAGGACTGGTGTGATGGAGTAGAAGCAGCCCAAATGGAAAACATGTGCAAGTATTATTTTTTTTTCATGTGCAAGTATTAATGGGGGAGGGTTGCTGGGAAACAGACAAGATAGCTAGAGGGTTAGGATCTGCTCAGCTACAGTGCATTAGGGTTTATTAAAAATCTAACAGGTTCCTGTGTTCATGTATTTATATAATAGTAGGTTGAGGAATAACTACCACCTTAATAATTATATGAATCAATATTAAATATTAATAATCATTCTATACTTCCTCCCCTTCCATGAAATTATTTTTTTAAGTACATGCTGGGGCTGGGGCTCTTGCAAACGACTTAGGTTTTGTCCCCAACACCCACGTGGTGACTCATAGCTGACTATCACTTCAGTTCCAGGGGAATCTAACACTGTCTTCTGGCCTTGTTGGGTACTGTACACACACATATGCACACATGCAGGCAGAACATTCATACGCAAGATAAAAATAAGCACATGATAATCTCTTTAAATTTATTTATTTTGTGTATGAAGTGTATGTACATGTTTGTGCAAGAGTTTGAACATGTGGATTAGAGAACAGCCTCAGGTGTTGTTCTTTTTCTCTCATCTTGTCTTTTCTCTGAGATATATTTATATGGGTGCTGGGAATCTAATTTGGTTCCTGTGAAAGAGCAGCCTCTCCACCTTGTTTTTGAGGCAGGGTCTCTCCTGTTGTTTGCTCCTGCAATGTATTCTCTGGTTTAGCTGAAATTTTGTAGGACAGTCTTTTCTCTCTGCCTCCCATTTCTGTATCCAGCCTCTTCCATGGGTTCCAGTGACCAAACTCAGGCCATTGATTGGGCTTTGGTGGCAAGTGATTTTATCTACTGATCCATCTTGCATAGTGATAACATTATCAGTTGGTCTTATAATCCAATATCTGCAGCTGGCAGCACCAGTCTGTTGCAGGATATTTGATCATTCTGTGAACCCTGAGATTGTGTACTGGTTGTGGCGTGGCTCAGCTCTAGCACACCCCTTTAATCCAAGAGCTTTCTGTAAACAGAATTAAATAAAGTTAAACCTATGTCAAGACTCGAAGCAAGTAACCAGCTGACAGGGATTAAGCAGAAAGGAGGTGTATTGACTTGAGAGCATTTAAGACAGCGTGGAGAAGGAGGAAGGACTTTTTCTTCCTGGGATGTGAGCTGAGCAGGAAGGTCAGCTTTCTCTACTTCTCTTAGCTAATAAGCTCCTGAGTCTCCCCTGGGAAGTCGAATGTTTAGGACTTTATTTCTTTAAAACAACACTGGTCCTGCTCATCAGCCTGCTACAGGGTTTCCCTTTACAGAAATGTAGGCATGATCCACAAGGTGTCTCATCCTTGCTTTCTAACTGTTGTGGCTTATTGAATCAAGCAGCTGAATTTGAAGTAATTTTGTTATCACATCCTTTAAGGATTAGCTCTTCTATCTGGGCTTGAGGATGGGTGTCATCCTCAACTGAATTCTGGAGATGCATATTTCACCCAAGACATTTCAGATCTCACTAAGAGATCTGTTCTTCTGAACAACGGCATTGGTGGAGAAGTGGGCAATCCACAGAGCTCATCTTTGTAATGGAGGAGTCCTGCTTGACAGTGCTCTGTGCACAACATATTATAACAACAGAATCAGCTTCATTCCATTTCCCCAACATTTGTCAGAGCCTCTTATTCCTTCTCCAAGGAGACTGAGCTCTACACCTAAGAAAATGAAGTTGGCCTACCCACAAGGGCCCCCTACTGGACAGTTTGTGAGCAGTTCTTAAAATGCATTCCTTCGTTAGGTGGAGAGAGAGGCTCAGTGGTTAGAAGTTCACTATGAGCACGACATCGGGTGGCTCACAACTGCCTGTAACTCCAGCTCCAGGAGGATCTGACACTTCTAGCTTCTGGAGGAACCTGTACTCATGTGCACATACTTACAGACACACACACACACACACACACACACACACACACACACACACTTTAAAAGAATGGATATCCTTCCTATATGCACAGGAGGAGCATCAACTAAGTCTACCTAATTTTGCGTTTGCCATTTAAACTAGGTGAAAACTCCTATTCATTGTAGCAGTCACTTAATAAGCTATATGTGCAGTTAGGACTATTTTCGGACTCAGGCTTGCTGAATTCATTCTGAGACTATTAATAGGTGTGTTAGTAGGCTTTGAGAAGTCTTCTTTCTCATATACCCCTAGTACATCCTAGCCCACTTCCTATTGCTAATAATACAGTACCATGAAAAGTTATACAGGAAAGTTTTTTTCCAATCCAGGGACCTGGTTCAAGGCCAAGGAGATGTATTTGACAATGACCTTTGCAGTGATCTGAATGTGAATTTGAATTGTACTGTTTGAGAAGGTTGTGGAACCTTTAGGGGGCAGAGTGTGACCCGCTAGGGCCTGGTCTTGAGTCTTGATAGCCTAGCCCTACTTCCCGCTGCTCTCTGCTTCCCACTGCTGACACAATGTGACCACTGCCTTACACTCCTGCCACAAACCTTTCCTTTCCATGACGGACTGTACCCTTCTTTTCTTTTTATAGTAAGTGGCTTTTAAAAAAAGATTTATTTATTTTATGTATATGAGTACTCTATCTGCACATATGCCTGCTTGCCAGAAGAGGGCAGCAGATCCCAGTGAAGACCGTTGTTAGCTACCATGTGGTTGCTGGGAATTGAACTCAGGACCTCTGGAAGGGCAGACAGTGGTCATAACCACTGAGCCACCTCTCTAGCCCAACTGTACCCTTCTTAAGCCAAGCCAACATATACTCTTCCCCCCTTAAGCTGCTCTCTGTCAAGCATTTGGCTATCGTCATGAGAAAAGTAGTTAAGATAATCTTCTTGCAGAGAGTTGGGGGCACTGAAAAGCACAACACAGAGACACTGGGAAGTTCATATGTGTGTTCAGGTCTCTTTCCCTCTAGTACTTTAATAACAGAACTGTAACAGGCCTCCAGACCTCAGTAGGCTGGGTAATCTTTGCACAACTGGCACCAAGATGGAAGTAGCATTCAGGCCTTGGAACCCAGCATGCAGGCAGCAACATCTGCCAAAACGAGAACAAAGACTTAACCCATCAAATTCTATAGTTCTGGGAAGGTCCCTTGAAATGGGGGCTGAGGAGCCCAACATTACATGCTTGAAAGGCTGGGAACTGGTAACTGCTCAGTCCATGGATCTGGATGTCTTGGTGGTCCCAATCCGGTGCTGAAAGAATGGAAAACTTCTAAAGGATTGCTGGTCTTCAGTCCCAGGTATCCAAAGTAACTGGAGTCCAGAGTCAGCACAGAACAGCAGCACTATCAGAGACAGACATACTCATCAGAAAGAAGCAAGGCAGGCAGGCAGGAAGCACTGGTTTTCCTCGGATTGCTTTAAAAATTTTTTTTTAAATTAAAATAATTGCTTAGTTTCTCCATCCCTTTCTTCCCTCTAATTCCTCCCCTGGTCCCCTTGCCTCCTTTCCAAATTGGCAGCCTGTTTTTATTTGTTATTGTTACATATTCAGCTGCTATCAAGATAGGAGTGCCATCATTTCACCCTAGGGACATCCTGCCATGCCAGCCATTGTTGTGGTTCATAGGTGTCATAGCTAGGCAGGACTAGTGGTTGCTTCTGTCCCTTGGAAGCTACATAGACTCTCCCAGTACTGTGTGTGTGTGTGTGTGTGTGTGTGTGTGTGTGTGTGTAAATACAACCTGTTTGTGCTCAGTGTTACTTTTACATATGTGATTTTAAGACTGATAACAACTTGGTAGAGCCAATTAGGGAAGACTTTTTCTCCTGTCCTCACCATTCTTTGGTCCCTGTAATGCACTGTCTAGGGGTTGGGCCCCAAGAGGTTATTTCCTTTCTACTTTGGCATAGCTATTGGCATTAGCATGGTTCAGGTCTTTTTTTTTAGGCAGATTATTGAGATATCATGGCTCTTACAATTCTTCTGACCTCTCTTCCTGTGATATTGCCCAGCCCTTAGGTTCAGAGTTGGATGGAAAACATCCCCTGTGCCTGGGATCCCCATGACCAGTCTTCTCTTATTTAGAGCAGTTGTGGTTTTCTGTGATGGTTTCTGTGTGTTGTAAAGAGAAGCTTCTTTGTTGAGGCACAAGAGCTACACTTAACTATGGGTATATAAGGATAGCTTTTGAATATGGTTTAGGAATTCCATTGGTTTAGTAAAGTGGTGGTATAAGGTTTTCTTCTAAGCTCCATGACTTCACTAGTCCCAGGAAGTTGAGCAGGTTTCCAGTACCCGGCATATTTTCCTTCCTGTTGAGTGGGTCATAAGTCCAACTAGACAGTTGTTGGCTGCAACCAAGACATGAGTTCTTCTGTTGCACCCTTAGGGATATCTTACCGCACCGGCCATGCTTGTGATTCATTGGTGTTACAACTAGTCCCCAGGGAGGAGGCTTTCAGGTCAGTTCTCTCAGTCCTCCGAGTCTTGTACGTTGGACCTCTTTATCTGGGTCACTGCTGGGGGGGGGGTGTTACTTACTCTGGGACTCTGGGAAGATCTTCCCCTTCTCATGTAATCCTTTCAAGGTCTCCCAGACTTACCCGGAGGCACGTCTCCTAGTTAGTTCCAGATACTGTCAGGTCGATGCTCATGATAAGCCACCACATGTACAGTCAGTGATATATTGCCTCTGTGGCAGGACGGCATCAAACAGAGGTGCAGCAGGCAGAAGGACTTCGATTACTCCCACCCCCCAACACCCTACACTAAGCGGACACTGAGTGCTTAAAAATGCAAACCGCCAGAGCTTATTTCCCGTTATTCATTGTATTCACTCACCCTTAGAAATTGAGAACTGATACTTTTTTTTTTTTTTTTTTTTTTTCTGGCTGAGTTGGAGTGAAGAGTGCTGTGGATCAGAAATGACGTCAGGACCTGAGACTGTGGCCAGCTGCAGGGGCCAGCCTGGAGTCTTACACAATCACAGGAGATGGAATACTCGGCTTTGTTAGGCATGCAGTGGGCATCTTTCCTCAGGGAGAGTTTGAATTCCCTGTCATATCTCCCCAGTCCGCTGGACCACAATGGAATCGGGAACTCATCAATTATAGGCATCTGAGATCATAGCACATTTTCCAAAGCGCTTCTTGTTTTTCAAGTGAGCCCTATGTTCCCAGCAAGTTTCACTCCTTACTGGAAGGTGAGAAAAATAAAAAACGTTCATGGACACCTTTGGGTTGAGCAGGGGCTGCACCTTCCAAGCAGGTGGCTGTAGAGGCCTTCCAATGTCTTTCCACAGGGCTGTAGCTGTGCTTTCTCTCCCAGATGTCTGGCTGTGAGAAGACCAGGCCTGACCTCCCCATCACCCCCCCCCCCCCCACCAAAAAAGGTCACCAGTCCCAGGAATTAGGTAAAAGGTCACCAGTTCCAGGAACAAGACCATAAAATCCCTTACCCAAGGAATAGCTTGGAGGTAGCTACAAGAATGGGAAGGAATCTTATCTCAGAGTGGGGCATCTGTGCTGGGCAGCCCACAGACCTTGTAGTAGAACATTCATGGCATAGAAATACCTAACATTCCTGAGATCTATTGATAGCTCGCTCAATGTTGGTTATGTTAGTTAGCCAATCACTTAGTAACAAGTTTGCCCTTGCTGAATGTCACCCAGCTCGGGGCTCTACACTTGAGAACTGCTGCATCAGTACCGTGAGGGCCCGAGCTTGAGATAAAGACCCTACTGTGTTTGCATAGGAATTGGCTCCTGGGTGGTCTTTGGGGTCCACGAGACTTGGGCATAACAGCTGCTGGCCTGGTGCTTTTAATGCCATGGAGCTTCCTGGGTGATGGACACATTGGTTGTTCTCACAGGTTCTTCATGGAAGTTATTCAACAGAAAAACCCAAGGCATGATTAGAAACATAGAACTTCCAGTCTACTCCCCATCCTTAGAGATCCAGAGAAGCAAAGACTGAGTTAATAACATATAATGAAGCCTCCAGAGACATCCCTAAAAGATGGGGTTTAAGAGGCTTCTGGATTGTTAAATGTGTCCATGTTTCAAGAGGGTGGTATACCCTAAGTTCACAGGGGCAAATGTTCCTGCTTTGGGTATCCTTCTGTACCCTTCTCTGTACTTTTTCATAGGGATAAAATATCCTTTGTAATAACTGGCAATAGTAAGTCAACTATTTCCTTAGTTCTATGAACAGATATTGATAATGACTAAACCCATGGCAGGGGTAGGGTGGGGTGTAGTGTGGGGTACGTCACAGACTTGTAGCCAAGGTGGAGACCTAGCGCCTGCAATTGTCAGCTAACATGAAGGGTAGTGTTATGGGACTGTACCCTTTGCTGGGGGATCTTTGCTAACTTTGATTAATGTCATCATTGAGTTAAACCGGATGCTCAAATGGTATCAGGGATTTGGCTGGCTTCTCTTCTTCTAAGAGAGTGAGTCCTGTCAAACTAGACACCACCCTCATGACTTCATTCAAATTTCATTAGTTTCCAAAGGGAGGCCTCATCTCCAACATCATCATAGTAGGCTCTGGCGAATTGGTGGGCGAATGTAGGCACACAGCTCAGCTGCAGCAGATGGCAAACGTGGGCTCAGGGACGGCTGCTAAGTCATTAAAGCTTCACCTCAGTGACTACTTCCAGACCAGCTGGTATGTCACCAAAGGACAGATAGATCAGTTTGTCCATCTTTTCACCTACTCATTTCTGAGCACACACCCAGGAGAATGATCTGGGGCTGATGCTGTAGGAGGTAGACAGAAGTAAAGAGAATTGCACTGTGTTGGAATGTCCTGGACTAGGAGAACTAGAAGGCACTCTGGGAGCCTAGAGGAAAAACAGCCATGACTGTGGACCATGTGAGGAAAACAGAGGGTTTCTGGTACCTGGACTGAAAAATGCAATGTGAGATGATGCTAAACCTGACAGAAAGGACATTCCTGGCTGAGAAGAGAGTGTGTGTGTGCTGGAGATATGAGGAAAAAAAACCATGAACCCTCCAGGCACAGCTTCAGACTTAGTCTTAACGGGAGCCCAGAGACCCAGCGAGGCAAACTCTAGGGTCATATGACAAAGAGGGTGAATTTTACCTTGAAGTTTACCAGGTCCCTGGAGGATTTTGAGCAAGGGAATGACAGGATGAAATTTACAGACAAAAAGATCAACCAGATTTCGAAATGGAAAGCTACAAGAAGGGAGGAGAGGCCTGTAGAAGTATGGTAAGCTAGAAGGTTAGCAGTGTTCTGAGCGGGAATGCTTGGAGGGCAGCTAGTCCAGGCAGGGAAAAGAGCAGACATCAGAGATGCAGGAGAAAGAGATTTCATAACATAGATGGGGTGATAAAGGTGTCTTTGTTAGGGTGTCTGTTGCTGCGATGATACAGCATGACCCAAAACAACTAGGGTAGGAAAGGACTTATTTTGTTCACAGTTCCATATAGCAGCTCACCTTCAAAAGCAGTGAGGGCAGGAACTCCAACAAGGCAGGAACCTGGAGGCAGGAGCTGATGCAGAGGCTGCAGGGGAGGATTGCTTACTGGCTTGCTCATCCTAATTTGCTCAGCCTGCTTTCTTATAGAACTAGGACCACCAGCCCAGGGATGGCACCACCCACAATGAGCTGGAAAATAGGCATTTTTCTCAGTGGAGGTTCTTTCTATTCAGATGACTTTAGCTTGTGTCAAGTTGACATAAAACTAGCCAGAACAAAAGGGAATCTCTAGTGCAGGCCTTGGATATAGAAAGTCAAAGGTCAGCACAGAGGAGCATAAGCAGGAAGTCCCGGTGCCTTCTCTGTGTGACCTAAAGCTCTCAGGACACCAGAACATGTGTAATGTTCAAGACCACGATGAACCGACTGGTTGGAAATACAGAAGCAAAAAGATAAAATATATTTTTCTTCTTTCCTAAACATTCTCATCATCCTTCTAGCCAATAAGCAGCAAAGGCACGACCTCAAAGAGAAGACAAAATCTAGTCCTGGTTGGAGCTGCTCTCTATGACAAAAGACTAGCAGGCAAGGTTTTGAGATAAATGGATGCATTTCACAGGCCATAGCAACAAACTTGTGATGATCACGTGTTTCTGTGTGTAGTATTGGGGATACTTTCACAGGTCCAAGACTGGGAACAGAGCAGGATAGTTGTAAATGTTAGGCAAGGACCTTTATTTTCACAGATACTTCAGCTTCAACTGAAAGCTGTGTCAGTAATTTCTTCTCCCTAGAGCTTCTTTTCACAAGCAGTGGTTGGTTGAGATGCTTTTGGGGTCTGGTTTTAGGCAGGATTTTATTATCCACTAAAAACAAAACACGGAGGGCTCATAAAAACTTAAGACTTAATAAAAACATAGAACATTATAGATATGTAATGATGACAAGTCATATAATACCATGTTTCCACACACACACACAATTATGATATGGCCGGAGAGTTAACAGTGCTTGCTGCTCTTGCAGAGGACCTGAGACCTAGCACACAGCCTGGGACGCTCATAACTGCTTATAACGCTAGCTCCAGGGAATCTGACACCCTCTTCAGGCCTTGAAGGGCACACGTGTGTGGTACATATATATGTATGATGGTGCATACTTTTAATCTCAGCACGTGGGAAGCAGAAACAGATGGAGTTCTTTGAATTTGGGGCTAGCCTAGTCTACACCGTGTGCTCCAGACCAGCCAGGACTATATAGTAAGAATCTATTCTGCTGGGCATGCTGGCACAGGCCTTTAATCCCAACACTGGGGAGGCAGATGCAGGCAGATCTCTGAGTTCAAGGTCAGCCTGGTCTACAGACTGAGTTCAGGACTCCTGGGGCTACACAGAGAAACCCTGTCTCGAAAAAAAAAAAAAAAAAAAACAAAAAAAAAAAAAACAGCAACAAAAAATTATCTAAATAAGTAATGGGTGGGGAGGTGAGAGAAGATACTATACTTGGAAGAGAGTGATACAAAGTGGAAAGGTCCTGGGAGTAGAGGTAAGGGTGTGTGTGTGTGTGTGTGTGTGTGTGTGTGTGTGAAGAGATTTTGAAAACATTTGTTTAAAAGGAACACTAAGTTCAACAAATATTTGAATCTTGTCCACATAAATTACTAGCTCTGACCTCAGACACATTACTTAACTCTTTTCTTTCTTGTTTTCCTCATTTGAAAAAAAAAAAAAAGTTCATCGTGATATTTTCAGGTAAATAGATCAATCTGGAAATCATATGTTAAAGATATAGACCAGACTTAGCAAGGCAAATAATGCATGTTTTCTTCATATGGGGAGTCTACACTTAAAATTACACATATATGTATATTATAAAGAGAAACATGAGGTTTGATCATAGCGATCCATATGATAGACTGTGGGGATGAAATACATTAATACAGGAAAAGCAAGAGAACCCCTGTGAGACCCACCATAGTACTAAATAAGTGCTTGCTATTACTGTTACCATTTTGTTTTCTTAGGACCTTTAAAGGAGGGGAAGGGAAAAATGCCAGAGAGGCGGGTGATTTGGCAGTGATGTGTGAGAGAAGGAGAGGGCTCTCGAGCTTATGGGTTGACTGGGTCCCCTAGGTAGGAGGAGAGAACTCCCCCCCCCCAGGCCAATGGAACAGGCTAAGAAAGGTTACAAATGAAGACAGGGCAGGTCTGTGACTGATCTCCATTTTATCTGAACAGCCAAAATTGTTGGGGAGCAGGGCTGTGTAGGATAGAGCTCCTGATCAGTCTCCATGAAGTCTTTCCAGCACCAATTTTCAACAGTTGCTTAACATATGACAGGGCAAAGAATAAACAATACCTTTACTTTACTTAGATGATGTCAGATAGTTCTAAACCCACTTAATAAAGAAATCATGGCGCTGGAGAGATGGCTCGGCAGCTAAGAGCACTGGCTGCTCTTCCAGAGGACCTGAGTTTGATTCCCAATATCCACAAGGTGGCTAATGACAGTCTGTACCTCCAGTGCCATGGGACCCGGACTCCTTCTCTGGCTTCTGTGGACACTGCATGTTTATGACGCATAGACATACACATAGGCAAAGCACCTAAATGTATAAAATATCATTTAAAATATTACCTGGGTAATGGTGTTTCATGCCTTGAATCCCAGCACCCAGGAGGCAGAGACAGGTGCATCTCTGTGAGTCTAAGGCCAGCCTGACCTGCATATCGAGTTCCAGGTCAGCCAGGGCTACATACTAAGAATCTATCTTAAAAAAAGAAAAAGAATAATCTGATTGGCCTGCTTTTTGATCACCTCCCCCTGAGGGGGGGAGCAGCCTTACCAGGCCACGGTAGAGGACAATGCAGCCACTTTTGATGAGAACTGATAGACTAAGATCAGAACGGAGAGGAGAACCTCCCCTATCAGTGGACTTGGGGAATGGCATGTATGCAGAAAGGGGAGGGAGGGTGGAATCGGGAGGGGAGGAGGGAGGAGCTTATGGGGGGGGATACAAAATGAATAAAGTGTAATTAATAAAAAATTAAAAAAAATAAAAAGATATGTAAGTGAAAAACGGAATCTTGGAAGTAAAATAGATAACAATGCCAATGACGCTGGTGTCACTACACAAGTGTGTATTAATATATATTATGTTAATCATATTAATTATCATTAATTCTATTATATTAATTATATATTAATATATATATAAGCATGTGACTGCATATATGGGTTGTGTTACTTTTTGATACTAATGTTAGCATTTAGCTAGCCTGCTTCTTGGTTGCCTAGTAACCTATGATGTCATCATGTGTCGCTGGCCAGGTAGGATGCACCTGGCAGGTGAGGCTCAGCTGCTGCAGCTGCTTAGGAGCTATAAACGGACCCCCTGCCTCTTACCTCTCTCTCTCTCTCTTTCTTGCTCTCTCCCTCTCTCCTTTCTCTGTCCAGGCGCCTCCCTCCCCTCCCCTCACCCTGTCGCTCTCCTTCCCTCTCTCTCCATCTCCATCCAATACATGTAATATCTGTTGTGCATATTATTTCTAAATAATAACAACTACCTTAGTAAAGAAACTGCTGTCCCATCTATCAGGCTGCGGCTGAATTCCTCCCAACGATCGGAGAGCTCACAGCGCAGCACAGACTGCACCCATCGCTGAGGCAATTCAGTCTTTCTTGCCTTGTGCTGTATGTTTTCTTTTTGAAGGTATCACACTGTCTTTGAGCCACATAGAATGTCTTTTTCTGTTCTCCTAAACGTAGTTCATGTCTCTTGTCGTGAACATGGTAGATAATGCTATGCAATGGGCATCAAAGTACGGACACACGACACACAGTAGGTCCTCTGAATGTATAAGTAGAATGTGGTAATGACAAGAATTAGCAAAACTGGGCCAGTGAGATGGCTCAGCCCCAAATGATGAAACTGTGACTACACATTTCTAGTTAGTGTTTTAAGATCGCATAAACCTGCAATAAAACATCCTACCTGTTGCATATTCTGAGCAGTGTCTGTAATTAGGGTAGATTTGCCTTCAAAACAGGCACATACCTTGTTTTTCCGCCAGCATCTGCCTGACACTTGCTATAGCTTTCCAGCCGTTCCTCTGGAAAGTTTCCCTTAGGTCGCAGTCAAACCTGGAAATCCTAGCAAGCCCCGGCAGACTGCGCGAACACGGAAGTTTTGACCCTCTTGCCGCCCTGTAGTCCGTGGCGGAGCCTTTGAAAACGCGCGCGCCCTAAACGCTGTGGCAGTTACTGCCTCGTAGGCGGGAGCTGCTCTTGGC
This sequence comes from Psammomys obesus, assembly GCF_907164565.1. Lineage (NCBI taxonomy): Eukaryota > Metazoa > Chordata > Mammalia > Rodentia > Muridae > Psammomys > Psammomys obesus. Next base: position 3,958,789 of record NW_026591086.1, read on the forward strand.
TTTACCGAGTGGGTGTCCCGACAGCTCTGAGCCAGCGCGGGATTCAGACCCCCGTGCCGCCCGGCGCCCCCTAAACGCTGCGGCGGTTACAGCGAGTGTTGGCTCCCGCCGTCCCTGCACCTTCCGGACTAGGTGTCCAGACAGCTTTGAGCCAGGGTGCGCCCGTGGTAAGGGAAAGCGTGGCGGACTCGAGGGAGGACCGCGGACGGGGGTCAGGGGTTGGGGCATTGAGGACCTGATGGAGAGAGGGTCACGGACGGGACAGACAGCCGCTAGGGGAGGACCTAGGGCCCGGCGGAGGACAAAATCGGAGATCTACAGAGGGCAGCGGTTGGAGTGTACTCAGCTGCCAGGGGAGGACTGAGGGAGGATCCGGGAAGACAGCCGATGGAGCAGAATAGGGAACCCCTCAGAACCATCGCGCATATCCGAGACCCTGACCCCGAGCTCCTGGATCGCGGGAAGTTTCGGGGTTCAGGGAGGAAAGACACCCCCTTCTCAGGTGGCGGGGAAAGCACTTCTCAGTTAATGTTTCTGCCTTTAAGGTGGGATTACAGTAGAAAGGTAGGGATGTGGCATGGGATTAGGGCAGTGGCTCGTGCATGCAGCCCTCGGTGCCAGACTTAGGACCCAAAAGCCTAGGAACAGTAGTGAGTGCCTGTGGTCCCAGCACTGGGCAATGGAGACCAAAGAAGAAAGGAGAGGCTGTGGGTAGAATCTTATATGCGAGAATATTGGTAATTTTGAAAAGTATGTTTACATACATACATGAAAATCCATAGTGAAAATCATAATCACGAAGCGTTAGCCCATCAGTAGATCTGCCAGTTCCATCAGATATGCCCTTTGAACCCTAAGCCTAAAGGTGATGTGGTTTAGTATAGTTATTTAACAATCAGTGCCTATAGGATGTATACACAGACCTAAGACAGTATCTAGACCAAGGCTCAAACTCAACCAGGAAAGAAAAATATTAGATGACTGAAATGGCTGGGACGTGGCATATTTTGGTACAAACAGCGTAAGTGGAAGGGAAGGTAGTTTTGAGTGTCCAGCATATAAGGGGATGTTGAAACCTTTAAACCTAGGTATTTTAATCTTTTAAAAACGAACTGTGTCTGTGTGTCCAGTCCTCAAGCTGTGGGGGCAAGACATTGACATTCCCCGGGGCCACTTTTTGCCAAGCATTTTGCACATGGCTGGCATTTCTACAGGCTGTTTCCCACTTCCATTTCCTGAATTGGGGTCTGAAAGGGTTGCACCCTTTCTCATCTAGCATCTCAGCTTTAATTCCACCTCTGTTGATAAGCCCACGAATCAACTTTGTTCTAGATCTGTGTTTGACTGCCTGTTTGACCTTTCCACCAAGATGTCTAAGAACGCATCCAAAAATGAGCTCCCAGTCTCCAATACCCTCATTTAAAAATTTTTGTTCAAATCTAGAAAGCTCTCCCCACACCCACCCCCTTTTTTCTTTCCTTGCCACAGTTAAGCCATCAGGAAATCATGCCATTTTTCTGGACATTTCTGGACAGTCCTAGACATGCTGATCAATGGAATCTCATGTGTGGCTTTCTATATCTGGTTTCTTTCACTTAGCATCCTTTCCTGGCTAACTTGTATTGTACATAGCACTACTTTGTTACTTTGTATGAAGACACCACATTGTGTTCTGCATTCAGCATCTAATGAGTACTTTTATTGTCTGCTGGGACTGTTAGGAATAATGCTGCTTGTATGTAGTTTTCTGTTTTTGTTTTGTTTGTTGCAGGGGTCTCACTGTTGCCCAGTCTGGTCTTAGCCTCCCAAGGACTGGTATTACAGATGTACATCTAGGTTTGCCTTAAAGAATAATGAGATGGGGGTTGGAGAGATGGCTCAGTGGTTAAGAGCACTGTCTACTCTTCCTGAGGTCCTGAGTTCAATTCCCAGCAACCATCTGGTGGCTCACAGCCATCTATACTGGGATCTGATGCCCTCTTCTGGCATGCAGGTGTATGTGCAGTTAGAGTACTCATATACATAAAAAAATTAAGTAAACCTTAAAAAAAAAAAAAAAAGGATAATGAGACATGTTTTTAACTTCTCCTAGGAGGGAGACATAGTATTTACCTTTTGGGTTGGGCACTGGGGATCGAACTCGTGGCCATGTGTATAGTAGGCTGACACTCTACCCCTGAGCTACACTCCTAGCTCTTGCATACTTTTTTGAACTAGATAGGGTTTTTGTTTGTTTGTTTTGCTTTTAATACAATTTATATTTTTTTTAAGTTTTAAAAATTACATCTACTTGTTTATATATGTGTTGTGTATGTGTGTGGGCAGGCATGTGCCACAGTATGTGTGGTGGTCAGAAGACAGTTTGTGAGAGTTGGTTCTCTCTACTATATGGGACCTGGGAACTGAACTCAGGTTGACAGGCTTGGCAGCAAGTGCTGTTACCGTCTGAACTGTTTCTGGACTCTAAGTATATATATCTTATAGTTAAAACTATAACCTCTAGTCACTGATAGTATGACCATGAGTAAGTAATTTGTATCTCTGGGTTTTAATTTTACCTTTGTAAATAAAATTGGACTCAGTATTTGCTGAGGTCATTTTTTTGTTACAGGATATTTGATGCCATTGTGAGCCCCAAAATTGTGAATTGTAAAACCCTTTTCTTGGTTTGGCTTTAATCCAAGAGCTTTCTGTTTATTGTAAACAGGTGATTATGGTGTGGTTTATCCAGCCCTGGCACACACCTAGAGATCTCAGTATCCTGAATCTAAAAAAAGTTAACCCTAGGTCAAGAGCCGAGCTAGAAACCAGTTGACAGAGGTTAAAGAGTAGGAGGGACTTCGAGTTGAGTGTTCTTTTAAGATGGCGTGGAGAAGAAGAAAGAGCTTTTAGCTCAAGCTCTGGCTTTAGCTTAGGCTCAATTCCCTGGCCTTTTTGGGCTTTGAGCTAGCAAGCCTTTGGCCTTGGGTTTTTTTGTTTGTTTGTTTGGTTGGTTTTTTTGTTTTGTTTTGTTTTGTTTTTCCTTTTGTTCCTGGTGAGCTGTTTCCTTTTGCTCACCAGGGGAGTTGGTTTTCCATCCAGACCTAGCTGAGAAGGAAGGTTAGTTGGTTATTTTCTCTGCTTCTCTGAGCTAGCAGGTTTTCACTTCAGCATCTGGCTCCTGAGTCTTTATTGGTAAAATAGAACAGTTGGGATTTTCCTTCATTTAAACAATAATTTTTAGTTCCCAGGTTGTATATTTCTGTGATAAAATGATGCTATAGAATTCTTACAAATGACAGTGTTATTCTTTAAAGCTGCAGTATAACTTAGCTTGTTTTTATCATAGAACCAAAAGTGATGGCTACAATGGAAGGAATCAATAATTTCAAGACGCCAAACAAATTATCTGAAAAAAGAAAATCTGGTAAGATTACAGAAGACCTTCTCTTGTTGCTGTTTCTACTAGGAATGTTTTAGTGTTTGCTCCTTTGTCATCGTTTGTAAATAGTCATAGCATTGGTCATTATAACTGCTGATCATAACAAAGGTTCTAGTAGCAAAGGCCAGACAGGGCCTTCTGGATTTTAGGTTCTGCCTACTGATGGTCTTCTGGCTTGAACTGGAGGATAATAGAGGAGTTGGTTCTTTCCTTCTAGGAGGGATTCAGGAATCATGCATCAGGCTTGTACAGCAAGCACTTTACCTCTGCAGTGACTCGAAGATTGTTTAGGGTATCTTCAGTTGGTCATATGCAGATTAAGAAACATTAATATTTTTCCCACTTCATTCTCTATTACTTTAACAAACTACCATATTACACCGGCTAGTGGACATGTTAGTATTGTTCCCAATCTATTGCCTCCTGAGATTACAGTTTGTGCTTCCACACCCTGCCCACCAGGACCTTTCAGAACATCTGTATTCCTCAGTGTGCCCAGACTGTCTTTCACATCAGTGAGTATCTTTCTGAGATGTGTATCTGTTTTTATGATTTGTTCTGCCACTCCCGCCATTTGGTGGTATGTTTCAATTGGTTTGTTTTTCTTCTGGCATGAGCAATGTTTTTTGCTTCTTTCATAGCTGGAAATTTTTGATTAGGTGGTAGAGATTTTATGTCACTGAGTTCTGAATTTTGTCACTCTACAGAGTGGTTTCATGATGTTCCAAAGCTAATAGAGGTGAACAGGGGCAAGCCTACTACTTCTTTTGAGACTGGCTTTTAAACTTTCTCACAGACTTTGCTTGAGCTACAAGTTAGCTGTAGTACTGAGTTGTTACCTTTTAGAGGGCTTTCCTCCACAGTCTGCTACAGTACTGGCGGTAACATTATCTTATGCCTAGAGCCTGTCATTTTCAGTTATTTAGCCTACTGCAGTTCCTAGCTTGGGAGATGTTACCTGTTATGTATGCAGTTAAGTACTTGGCCATGCACTCAATGGGATTTTTTTCAGCTTGCTTTCTTTTAGCTCTCTCCTGTGTTCTGCTCATAGCTTCCAGGTTGTCCTTGACCTCTGCTCTGTTTCCTGCTTTGACAACTCTGTTGGGCTCTTTCCTCTGTGTTTAAGCCTAGGACTGTCTTTAGGTGGTATGGGGAAATGACAGGGCTTACTCTGTTCCTCTTTGCTCAGAGGCTCTACCTCTTGTCACATACCTGAAACCTACTGTATTCTACAGGGGTTTGTAGTTCACAGAGAGAGCAGCTCCAAGAGCAGTTAGTTATTCCTGACCTGAAACAAAACTGTCTCATCTTTTAATAATTATAGAATGTTCTGAATTATATTTAAATTTATTTTGTTTTTGTTTGTGTAGCTGCCAAAGCAAATTCTAGTATTCAGACATGTGTACAAGGTGTGTGTGTGTGTGTGTGTGTGTGTGTGTGTGTGTGTGTGTGTGGTCTCCTTGAACATGTGCCATGGGATCAAGAAACTATGTAAAAGGCCAGGCTGTATTTAGTTCCGGGCATGTCCATCTTGTAGCACACAGGTCATATGTACCCCAGGATAGCTATGAATGTGTGAATGTGACTCAGCACACAGTACTTAAAACATTACAAGGTTTTCTTCCAATTTTCTGTTTTTTGTAACTAGTGCGCATTTTTGAGCACGAACTTTGTAGATGTCAGTGTGTCACAGGGTCACAAAGTTCATGTTCCTGGTAGACTCTGAGGATCACAGTAGGACTTTCAAATGCTTGCTTATTTGATTTTCTTCTATCTTTTTTTTAGATATATTTTTATTTATTTGTGTGTGTGTGTGTCACATACATGTGGGTGCCCTTGGAGGTCAGAAGAGGGCATTGGATTCTCTGGAAGTTGGAGTTACAGATGGTTATAAGCTGTCTGATGTGTGTGCTGGGAATCAGACACTAGCCCTTTGTAGAGCAGCAAATACTCTGGACCACTGAGCCACCAACCTCTATATTCTTTATTTAAAATAATTTTTTTTTCCAAGAGCATTTCTCTGTGTAGTACTGGCTGTCCAGAAACTTGCTCTGTAGACAAGGCTGGCCTCAACTCAGATATCCACCTGCCTGTGTCTCTTTATTTTTAAACAGCCTTTTTAAAATGTAAAAAGGGCCAGGGAGATGGCTGAACAGGTTGACCCAAATGTGACCCACCCAAATAAAACCATGTTCACCTGTGTGACATGGCATTCACGTCTGCACATACACAGAGACACACCTATACACCATGTATACATACATGTAATAATTGAATAGATATTTAAAATTCTTAGCTTTGTATGCCATAAAAAACAAGCCATTTTCATTATTGTTACTGTGAGAGTTACAGTAGTCTTGTCAAAGGGTATCTACACACTCTGTACAAATTACAATAGGGCTCCAAGACTGTCAAGGTGCTTTTGTACTGCTCTTTTCAAATGCTGTTTTTGCTTTTGTTTTTTATTTTTAGTATTATGTTCAACTCCATGTATAAATATCCCTGCCTCTCCATTTATGAAAAAACTTGGCTTTGGGACAGGGGTCAACGTGTACCTAATGAAAAGGTGAGTGCACGATTTCCTGCTTATGTATCAAAGCAGAGGCTGAGACCCATAACCAAGCCTTTGGCATAGTGTAGGGAATCATATGAAAGAAGGAGGAATTAGTATATCCTAGAGGAGACAGGGAGCCCCACAAGTCCCAAATATATCTGAGCACAGGGGTCTTCTATGAGACTTTTTATCCAACCAAGGACCATGCATGGATATAACCTACAACCCCTGCTCAGACATAGCCCATGGTAGCTCAGTATCCAAGTGAGTTCCCTAGTAAGGGGGACAGGAACTGTTTCTGACATGAACTCATGAGCTTCCCCTCCCCCCTCAGGGAAGAGCAGCCTTGCTAGGCCACAGATAAAGACATTGCAACCATGCTGAAGATACCTGATAAGCTAGGGCCAGACGGAAGGAGAGGACGCCCCCTCTCTGTGAACTTGGAAGGGGACAGGGAGGAGATGAGGGAGGGGAGGATTGGGAGGGAAAGAGGGAGTGGGCTACAGCTGGGATACAAGTGAATGTATAAAATTATTTTAAAATAAAAAAATATTAATAAAAAAAAATTTCCTGCTTGTGGGACTGTAGGTCCATTGTGCTTGGATTGCATAAGTTCCTGAAGGCTACATTCCAGTTCTTAGAGCTCTGCCCCAGATACTTAACTCCTAAACTCCTCCTAGTGTCTTATTAAAAGAGAAGTAGCTTAACCTTTTTCCCTTCTGGCTTCTGTAAGAAGGTGAAATGGTAGAAAGATACTAGAACATGGCTTTGAGTATGGTGAACAGGGTAGGAGAACTGCGCTGTGTGGAGCTGAACTGGTAATGGTGAGAAAGAGCTTGCTTAGGGATGGGGCACTGTTGTCAGTTAATGCCTATAGAGGAGAGAGAGCCAGCCGTTCTTTTTAGGGATGCAGCCCCTAAGAGGCTACTCATGGGAGTAGGAGGTCCTCCGCCCAGAAACTGAGTCCGCTCAATAGGCATAAAAATAAAGAGCACATGAAGTTAGGAGGGAAAAGTAGGGGTGGGATAGAAGAGAAATCGGAGGGGAAAGAACAGAAAGTCGATTTGATAAAAATACATAGTAGTATGAAATTTCAAATAATAAAAGAATAGCATACTATTTTGAGCCTGTTTTGAGCATTTCTCTTAAGTTTCTTTAATATTAATTATAGCATGCCATAATATGTATAGGTAAATGTTAATAAAATAGTAGACTGACATGCCAAGATAGAAATGTTAGACAATAGGGTAGCAACTTTAAAGTTTAATTTTACTTTTGTAAATTTGTAAACATTCCGTCCTGATCTTTGCCCTTTATTCCCTTCTCAGAGCTTAGATATCAGGTACTGTTCAGGGCATCAAGACACTGATTTAGTCAAAGCAGAAATGTAACAAGTGTTGATGAGCTAAATAATTTTTATATATTTTTAAAAACATACTTCTATGGAGTGAAAGTTTGAGTGTGTTGGTGGTTTTTATTCATTTTGTACCTACAAATTTACATATATATATATATTTTAGGTCTCCAAGAGGGTTGTCTCACTCTCCTTGGGCCGTGAAAAAGATAAATCCATTATGTACCGATCATTATCGAACTGTATATCAGAAGAGACTAACTGATGAAGCTAAGATTTTAAAAAATCTGAATCATCCAAACATTATAGGTAAGTTTAAATTGATGTGGGGCAGTATGTGGTAGAACAAGGTTCTGTATATCTAGCTAGGAGTAGTATAGATATACTCTGAACTGATTTTGCTAATAGAAATAAAGTTGGACCTACAAGCTGTAAAGAATCAAGTTAATGTGAGTTGTCTAGAGTAAAAACTCACATAAGGGGCTGGAGAGATGGATCAGCAGGTGAGGGCACTTGTCACCTTTGCAGGACTCAGTTCAGTTCTAGGCACTCACATGGTGCCTTACAACCATCCACCGGGGGCCAGTGTCTACACGTCCACTGGCAGCAGGTACACAGGTGGTGCACATATATACATGTAGGCAAAAAACTCATGCACGTAAATAAATCTTAAAAAAGATTTAAAATTCACATATTTCAGAGGTTTTAAGTGTTTGTGTACCTTCATGGAGTTGAATTGGAAGTAGTCATTTTGGTGATGGTAAAGATTTCAGGAATGTAGAATAGAATAGTCTTCATTTAGATCATTTATGTTCATTTAGGTAGTTTCGTGCATTGTTTTAACTTTGCATTTTTGGTATTAATGGTGCTGGTAGAACCATTCTATTTATAAAAGCAGAGTAAAACTGTTTTGATCTGTGGTGCTAGACACATACTTGAAGGCATTTAAATTATACCTCTGGGTTAGTTTTGTAAATAATAGCTATCTTATTGTGTTAATCCAGGTCCAAGTTACATTACTGAAGAAGCACTGGTTTCCAGAGTCTGATAGAAAAATGTCATGTTTTCTTAAGGGTATCGTGCTTTTACTGAAGCCAGTGATGGTAGTCTGTGCCTTGCTATGGAATATGGAGGTGAGAAGTCTCTGAATGACCTAATAGAAGAACGGAACAAAGACAGTGGAAGTCCTTTTCCAGCAGCTGTAATTCTCAGAGTTGCTCTGCACATGGCGAGAGGGCTAAAGGTAACTATGCCATTATATTTAGATAGCATTGGTGAACTATGAAGAAATTAAATATGTTATACCTATGTTGCCATGTTTTTGGATAGACTGAACATAAAAGAAAAGAAATGTATATATTGCCAGGCAGTGGTGGCAGACACCTTTAATCCCAGTACTTTAGAGTCAGAGGCAGGCAGATCTCTGAGTTTGAGGCCAGCCTGGTCTCAGACTGAGTTTCAGGACAGCCAAGGCTACACAGAGAAACCTGTATTGAAAAACAAAAAGGGTAGAAACACCTGAATTATTTACTAATGGCTTTAAGTATTTATGTTTAGTGAAATTAATAAATTGTAGTGTAACCATGTTGGGGCCTATTCACCACATGGGTGCATTTGAAGTAAGTATAGTAAACTCTTGTGTAAGAGCAGATCCCAGGAAGAATGGCCTCTCATTTTCAACTGCTCAAATGCTGACAAAGGAACAGACAGCCATTTTGCAGCACTGTTCAAATGGGACAATAATTGCTTGCAACCCAAAAAGAAGTTAATGTTCAAAACATGGTATAGCTTTGGATTATATTTCTGCTTCTGCTCATGAATTATAGTGGCCTCATGTCACCTGTTTTTCTTGTATTACATCACAATTTGATTACTTCACAAGTTTGCCTTATTGTGAAGATTCCAAAATTAAATCTAAAACTATTGGCCTTAAATGAAATTGGAGTGTTTTGAAATCGTCTGAATAGAAAATTAAATGGCCTTTGAGAATCCATACATCTTTAAAAATATTTTTAGATGACATGGCATGTTTCCATCTTGGCTTCAAATACCTTGAAATAGATAAAGTAAGTCTAATTTACAAAGGGAATTCAAGTCATTGTTTTATTGAAAGTTTTTATTAGTATTTTCTGCTTATTTATTTGCTTTTACAATTTTAGTATCTGCATCAAGAAAAGAAGCTGCTTCATGGAGATTTAAAATCTTCAAACGTTGTAATTAAAGGTGATTTTGAAACAATTAAAATCTGTGATGTAGGAGTCTCTCTGCCATTGGATGAGAATATGACTGGTAAATAGCTCTGTTAAATTCATAAAATTTTTGTGTTCTAAAACATAATAAAGCTACATGGTTTTAAATGAGCTGTTTTGATAAGCATATAATACAAAGCATCTTTAGTGTTTTGCCTCCTCTGAGCCTAGCTCCTTTCCTTCCTTCCTTATGACATCTTGGTATGTCTGTGTATTTTTTTGTTTTACTTTGATTTGTTTGAAGTAGGTCAGTGTAGGAGGGCCTCAGGCTCACAGGCCTCCTACAGCCTTCAGTCTGTGCCCACCTTGGCCCTGACTAGCGTGGATTTTAACTGAAGAACTTTGGGAAAGAAACACCCGCTAGACTAGTGCTTCCCCAGCTTCTGGATATTCTAATGCAGTCATGCTAATAAGAATTGGCTATTACTTCTTTCCCTTTCTCTTCAAATGTTTCTTTCTCTCCTTGTAAGTTTATTGAGAGCCTTAAAGTAGAATTCTGAAGATAAACGTTTTTGATTAAACAAAGTGCGTGTTTTTCTACCATTGTTTGGAAGTGAGTTGTATGCATTTTGTTTTCAATTCTACCCTTGTATAAGAATGGATATTAAAGTAAGGAAATGCAGAAAAATTACATTTGTAGTGTAATGTACTTTAACCCTGTCCAGTGAATTTGATTCATCTTAGTTACAGAAATAGAGTTTTTAAACATGTAAAGGAAATTTTGCCTTTAAGGAAGGAGAATGTCGTTGGTATAATACTTGAAAGAGGAATTAGAGACAACTAACAAAATATCTAGGAGAGCCTTGAGTATTTTAAAATTTAGCAAAGTAAATGTATAAATATTTGGGGTCATTGGGTCACAGCCAAGGAAATTTGGAGACTGTTTTGAGTTGATTCACTAAGTGGTACATGTACAATCTCTAGTTTCCCAGGAAAAAAAGTAGTGTTTAGTGAGTATGTTAAAAAAGACCAAACTCACCACCATTAGCTGTACTTCTTTGCCAGCCAGGAAAGGAAGAACAGGCCGGTGTGATTATCCCTTCTGGTTCTCCTGACTTAGTAATCATAAAAGTACTGAAATGTCATTTGGCTCTCAGCCATTGTGACTTCATTGCTTGCAGAAAACCCGAGGCCCAGACATGAAGTGGTTGGCAGTGTCACACAGCTTATTATGTACGTCTTAGAAGCCAAGCAAGGCAGTCTGGCTTGAGTCTGGAATTTTGACATCTATCTATATTCATTATATTTCTGTCACCTTCTAAGAGAACTGTTTTTGTTTTTTGACACGTTCCTCGGTGTATTCCTGGTTGTCCTGGAACTTGCTCTGCAGACTAGGCTGGCCTTAAACTCAAGAGATCTGCCTGCCTCTGCCTCCTAAGTGCTGGGATTAAAGGAATGGGCCACCACTACCCAGCTGAACTATTGTTTTCTTACATTTCCATTAACTGATGCGATTTTAATATTTGCCAGTCTGATAAGGACAGATCCTTTATATCGAGGTTGAACTCCCCATACAAATGGGTTTTGCTTGTGCTGTTTTGTTGGTTGCTTGCCTTTCTCCATGATCTTTAATACTTACTCTACTATTACTATTCTACTTGTATTTTTTTTTTGTGTGTGTGTGTGTGTGTGTGTGTGTTTCAGTGACTGATCCTGAGGCCTGTTATATTGGTACTGAGCCATGGAAACCCAAGGAAGCGTTGGAGGAAAATGGCATTATTACTGACAAGTCAGATATATTTGCTTTTGGCCTTACTCTGTGGGAAATGATGACTTTATGTATTCCACACATCAATCTTCCAGATGAAGAAGATGATGATGAAGGTATAAATAGAAATAGGTTTAAGATAAACCTGAGTTTCTTTCCAGATTAGTGCATATACTTGTCTTTCCACTAAGTTAAAATTTAAATAGCAAGTTGTTTAAGACTATAGTAGTACTGTTAGATTTAATCACATACAAATGATACAGACTGAGAATAGGAAGATAGGGGTATTCCTCTCTGTAACCCCTCCACTAATGGGTTCTCTCAATTTTCTTTAATCAATCTACATTGGGTGGGTGATCTAGTTGAACAGTTTCCTTAATTTTTTGCTGGAGAGAAAATAGCTAGTCTCTGTGGAGAGTTGGCCTGTGGTATAGGGAATGCATATGTATAACCCTATCTTGAGGGTAAGCTGTTGAGCTATTCCGTGACCTACATGATTTTGCGTTTTCATCTCTAACTCCTACATGTATAGATACAACCTTTGATGAGAGTGACTTTGATGATGAAGCGTACTATGCAGCTCTGGGGACCAGGCCGTCCATCAACATGGAAGAATTGGATGAATCCTACCAGAAGGTCATTGAACTCTTCTCTGTGTGTACTAATGAGGATCCTAAAGATCGCCCGTCTGCTGCACACATTGTTGACGCTTTGGAACTGGATGGCCAATGATGCTGTTTTGTGGCATAGTGTGTATGGGTACTGTTAGCTCAGATGCATTTATTTAGTTATTATGACCTATAGTGGCTAGACTCTGGAAGCGGTTTATCTTGGGACCACTGTATATAGTTAACATTTGCATAATTTTCTGACATGTTGCATTTTTAGATTGTAAGCATTTATTATACTGGATAGTCTGTGGTAACTCTCCAAGTACCTAGATACTGCCCCTACTGATTTAAAACACTAGTGAGCCATGTCTGAGGTGACTTAGATCTTTTTAGGCATTCTTTTCTTTAATGGTTTACTAAATTTCACTATAAACAGTACAAAGTTAATGTACAGCTGCTCACAGTGTCCTATTGGCCCATCTGCTCCAGAACTCGAAAAGCATGTGTATGGTTCAGAAGAGTAGCTCCTATGGTGTTTCAGACCCTGGTTACAGCTGTCTTGCATCTCCACATTTTAGTTGTCTAATTTATGGAATATATTTTTGTGCTAATATTTACTTTTTACTGACTGTATCCTAAGTCTTCTAAAGTTGTAAGACTAACCAAACAATAAAGAGCAGTTTCAGTACTAGGCATGTCAGCATTATCTTTTCTTGTTGCTGTGTTGCCATTGGACTTGTGGAGTAAATGTGTTTTCTCTCAACCTTGTTTTATGTATAAAGTGAGGTTAAATTGGATTAGTTATTTGTCACAGTTCCCTGCAATTACCAGATATCATTCTCCGTTCCACTAGGGTCCTAGAACTTGGCTTCTGAGATGGAGAAGAGGGGTCCCATTTCTCTCAGGGGCAGCTAGAGCACTTCAGAGTATGCTAAGCTGGGGTGTGGAAAAGGTTTTCCGGAGTGTTACAGTTTAGCTCTTATAGAATGAGATCACAGGTGGTGTTCCAAAGCATAAGGCAATACCAAAGTGTTACACTTCTTGGTTAGGCTGCTGTGCTAAACACTGCACATGCAGGCTTTAGCCCATGCCTGGCCAGCTTGCAGCCAAGACACAGGCCAGGTGAGACAAGGCCTGCCTGGTGGAGGATGAATGATGAGTCTCAGGTGGTCTTGAAGTGAGAAGCACGTACCTTTATTCATATGAAATCAAGGGCAATATAAACCCTGGGCAGAGGGAGGGATTTCCCTCCCTCTGTGTTTGTAAATGTGTTTGATTCACCGGGCTCAGGTGTCAGAGATCCTTAATGGGCCCATCACAAGGGAAATACGGCACTTAATTATCCAATGGGGGTGGGAGGGATCTCCAAGTACGATTGAAGGTCAGTGCTGGAAGATCATCCTTATGGGGTGGGGCATTTCCAGTAATTCCTACATGCTTGCTAGGAGTTTCCTTATTAGGGAAGGGTCCAGCCTGTAATCTGCCCTAAGAGCTATGTGACCCATCTGGGGGTCACCCAGATGAGGGGAGATTTTTTTTTTTTTTTGAGAAAAGGCAGTCTTTCACCATAGACCAACATCATTCAACCTTATCTAGCAGAGCCCCACAACCATAATTATCTGCACTGGTGAAACTAGGTGGTGTACTCAGACTTGGCAACAGATAGAATTTTAAAAGTAATTAAGAAGCATTATCTTCTAGAATTTTCTTGGAGGTTCTTTTTGAGTATACCAAGCAACAGATCATTAATTAGCATATTGTCCATCAAAACAGCAGGAAAATGACATCAAATTGAAAGTTTATTTATGGAAAAATTAAGTGTATACACTGGGATTCAGTAGTTCTACCCACTCTTTCTCTGATAGGTCATTTTTAGTAGGTTTGCTCAAATGACAGGTCTTGCGTACTGGCCATAAAGCATGAACTAACTTAAATATAAAAATTGGCACTTTCAGTGAGATTTATTCCAAGTTTCTATAGAAACCCTAGTTTCCATATATCACTTATCAATGTACTTGTCACAACAAGTACTAGCATGTAATTCAAGTCCACTGTACTGATTTACTGTTCAGTCACTTTCTGCTCTTAAGATCCCCTCCAAAAGCAAAATTTGGAGATGTCATAAGTTTTAGGGTGTGGTGGTTAGGTATTTTGTACATAGTAAACCATCAAATATCAATATGGTAACACTAACTGTTGACTGATTGCTCACTAGCTGTTGCTACTGTTGGCAGGGAATCTGCTAATACAGTACTCATTTACAACATGATTGTAAAGAGAGAACGCTACAGAAGAATTCAGGAATTATCTCTCACTGCCCATGTTTAGATTTGCCTCTACTGATGGAGCATAAGACAATCATAGTCTAAAACTGTATTTGTGTGTTCCTTACATGGCCCAGGTTCTGCAGAAGCCATCTTGCTGCGAAGTTTTCAGAATTAAGAATTCAGAGTTAATCCAAAGATCTTTTTTTCTTTGAATCCCAAATAATTCTCAAAAATTTTATCTCTCAAATATATTAAAAACAAAACTGGTAATGTACATGTATACAAACCTTATAATTTTCATTCTGATATTAGTTTCTATCTAGCTGAAGTTTTCCACACAGTACTAGTTTTATGATTGCAATTGGCTTAAGCTATGAAAATTATATACAAGGAAATTAGGGGTGTTGCAGTACTTGGTTGCAAATAATTTGCCATCTGGTGTTGGGTCAGAAAATGCAATTTCATTAGTGCTGAGAAAACAGCCAAACATGAAGCAATTCCTACAAAAAAAAAAAAAAAAAAAAAGAAAAGCTCATTTATCACTAAAATCTTGGATTTCAATTAAACATATATTAAACAATATAAGTAACTGATTAAAACTACTATTTTTGGTACCAGAGTGCCTTGGATTTAGAGATGATGACTCTTGGCATTATCTCGGATGAGAAACTCAAAGGTTCTCAGGCTAGAAGGAGAAAGAAAACCAATTTCCTCAAGTTGTCTTCTGATTTCCACATGCATCTGCATACACAATTAGATCAGGAAGCTCTAAAAATTAACGAATTATCCTTGATGGGTTCATGGGAGGTGGTGCCCCATAAGAGGGAATAGGTTGCTTGGGCATGTTCTGAAGATGCTTTATGTTGTCCCAGCTTCATCCTGTATTTCCCTTTTTTTTGGTCCTGGACACCATGAGGGAAGTTGTTCTGCTCATCAATGCCCTCCCTGTAATAGTGGACTACTGACACTTTGAAATCATGAGTCAAAATAAACCATTCCAGCTTTAAACCATGTCAAGCACCCTGTTACAACCATAAAAAAGGCAAAACACTTCTTCAATGCTGTAGAAGACAATGAAGGGCTAAGAAATCATCCCAGGTAAATGGAGAGTCTAACAAGCCTGGACATGGTGCCAAACACTGTTAGATCCAGCACCTGGCAGGCTGGGCAGAAACGTAATTAGTTCAAGGATAGTCTGAGGTACATAGATGTCACACAGCATGAAAAAAAAATGAACACCTACTGTGGTGGGTCTCAACCTTCCTAATGCTGTGACCCTTTAATATAGTTTCTCATGTTGTGGTGTACCCTAGCCATAAAATTATTTTCATTGCTACTTCATAACTGTAATTTTAGAGAAGTAGTGTCTCAGTTCCTAAGACCACTGGAAATAGGTTCTTTCCAATGGTCACCACCTACAGGTTGAGAACTGCGGATCTAAAAGACATAACCACTATATGAAGTGACCATCATAAGAAAAAACAAAACAAAACAAAATCAAAACACTGCTGGAAAGGCATTTGAAATAAGTGGTGAAAATGAATAAGCTGGGCACAGTGACACATACCTATAATCCTAGCACTTGGGGAGGCAGAGGCAAGCAGGCAAATCTCTGTGAGTTCAAGGCCAGCCTAGTCCACAAAGTGACTCCAGGACAACCAAGGCTACACAGAGAAACCCTGTCTTGAAACAAAACATAACAAAACAGAAAAACAAATAAAGCAGGGGACTGAAGAGATGATTCCATGGTTAGAAGTACATATGTACTTGTGGTAGTTTCAAGAGAATAGCCTTTTAGGCTCACATATTTGAATACTCGGTCCCTAGTTGGTAGAACTATTTGGGAAGGATGAAGGAGGTGTGTCATTAGGAACTGGCTTTGCTATTTCAAAGCCCATGCTATTCCCAGTTAGTTTTCTCTGCCTCATGCCTATGGATAAGATGTGAGCTCTCAGCCACTGCTCTAGGACCATGCCTTCCTGCCTGCCTGCCTACTGATGGTCATGGACTCCAACCCCCTGGAACTGTGAGCCCCAATCTTTAGGAAGTTGCCTTGATAATACTGTTTTGCCACAGTAGTAGACAAGTAACAAAAACAGTACTGGTCTTGCAGAGGACCAGAGTTTGGTTCCCAGTACCTATATCAGGTGGCTCACAGCTACCTATAACTCCAGCTCTAGATCTAATATCCTCTTCTGGACTCCAAAGATGCTGCACTCACATGGTTATACTCACACAGACATACATACAAACAATATATCTTAAATCCAAAATAAAGTAGGCATGGTGGTGTGTGTTTGCAATTCTAGCACATGAAGCTGCAGAATCACTAGTTCAAGGCCAGCCAAGGGAGGTTCTGGGAATGCTAACAAGTCATGGTGCAAGGTCTAGAGCTGTTCTGTCTCCTTACCTGACAGTGTCAACCAGTCGCCTTGCAATGCGCTTTCTTCTTTTCAGTCTGAAGACCCAGATTCTACTTATCCCACAGATTGCAGGTTCCGGTACATCTGAACACCGCCAAGCTCTAGAACATTCTTTAGTGGAACTTGGTTCTGACAGGACACGAAATGCCTGCAATGACACAGAGCAGTGTCTACAGTTAAAAACACAGACAAGTTTACTTTAAAAAGCAAACAAAAATCCAAACTTTAAACAAAACCTGTTTATAGTTAATCTCCAAAAAAGGTAATATTCTGCTATTCCTTATATTTATATGTACAAGCGTTCTTTCTGTGTGTATGTATGTGCACTTGTGTGCCCGATGTCTGCAGAGGTCAGAAAAGGGTACTGGACCCTCTGGAACTGGAATAATCAATGGTCATGAAACGTGGGTTGACATTAAAGTAGAAAGCTTCTGCACAGGAAAGGAAGGACACAACATGGACAAAGACCACTTAGGAGAAAATATCTACAAACTGTATACACCATAAGGAATTAAAGTAAAAAATATAGAAGGAACTCAATTCAATAACAAGAAAGTAACACAAATTTTAAAATCAAACAAAAGTATTCAGCAAGATGGTTTAATAGGAAAAGCACTTGCTGTACAAAAATGACAACCTGAGTTTACTCCCAAGATCTCAGTGGAGAGAAGCAACCACACACATGCCAATTTCATACATCATGTACACAGTAATAATAAAGTAAAATTTATAAAGTGAGATGAGGACTTGACTTCCCCTTTTGAAAAAGACTTACATATGGCCCACAGAGGTTTGAAGAAATGCTCAATACTACTATCATCAAGGAAATGCAGGTGAGAATAAGAAAGTATCACAGCACATCTGTTAGAATGGTTGGTTATATGTAAAAGTAAAAAGTCTGGGCAAAGACAGGAAACAAAGAACCCATGTATGCAGCCTGTGGGAATCTTAACAGTAAGTAGTGGAAACCGTGGAAGTCTCTCAAAACAAACACACCAAAATTAAAACAAACAACAAAAACCATGACTCAGTGCTCCCACTTCAGGGTATGTCTCCATAATAAAAAGTGGGAGATTCATTGCAGCATCACACACAAAACTCAGGGCACAGAGTCAACTTGAGTGTTCCTCAATGAATAAAGAAATAAAATAGCCGCTGGTGAAATTCTATTCAACTATAACATGAAATCTTGACACCTGGGGCAAATGGATAGATCCAAAGGACATGACAAGTACAATCAGTCATCACAGAATGGC
Organism: Psammomys obesus; assembly: GCF_907164565.1. NCBI lineage: Eukaryota > Metazoa > Chordata > Mammalia > Rodentia > Muridae > Psammomys > Psammomys obesus. The sequence continues at coordinate 3,976,632 of NW_026591086.1, forward strand.
AGATCTTGCATAATCTAACAAATGCAGAATCTAAAAGTTGAACACATAGAAGCAGAGTAAAATGGTAGGAGCTAAAAAGAAAACTGTGAGGGAAGGTAGTAGTGGTTTGTCAATGTTTATTTAGACAGAGTTAAGTTCTGGAGGCCTCTACATGTTTATATGCTTGAATGTATATATGCATGTATGTATAAGGTATGTCCAGTATAGTTAAGCCAGCCCCAGTACAGAAGACTGAGGAGGAAGACCACAACTTCAAGGTCAACCTGATCAATTTGCAGAGAATTTCTCTCAAACTGTATAACCTACTGTTTTAATCTATGGTGACATTATAAATCAAGGCAGTTAACATTTTTATCACCATACTTATTTCCCATGAGGAAATCAAAGATGTCATTCGACAATTTTCAAGTATGTATACATGCATACACAGTACTGGGATAAAATCTAGAACCCTGTGCATGCTATCCAAATGCTCTACTGCTCCTTTGGTACTTTTGCTGTCAGTAAAAGTTGTCTGTTGGCATTCTCTCCCAGCATCAACTCTATTAAGGTATAACCAACAAGATAATGCATATCTGCTCTTAATTGATAAAACACAAAAGCTACTCTTTTCTAACTTTTAATAACAGGAAAACTGTTTTCTAGAACACCACTAATTAGTGTCTGAAGTAGATTTTAGTTGGGCATAGTGGCACACACATTTAATTCCAGATTTGCAAGGCGAAGGCAGGAGGATCTCTGAGTTCCAGGCCTAAAAGAGCTGGAGACTCTGCCTTTCATACATCCACTATGCTACTACATAATAACTTAGGACTAGATTCTTACATAGACAGCATACCTGTTTGATGGGTTCCGCAATTAAACATCCAACTACTCTCTTTTCATCAATAAAGAGGAAAGTTTTGGTTTTGTTTGGATACATGGGAACAACTTGCTGGAAGCCCAATTCCAGATCCACAAGTTCTTGGACATCTTCTACCTAAAGTGATAAAACCATAAAGTAAATTTGTTTAAAAAAAAATCACAATAAAAATTAAGTATGTGTATATCCTGACAAAACATGATCACCAGCATTTAGCTTCTTTTATGTCTATTTCCTAAATTTATATATTATCAGACTTATATCAAAATTCATACACACACCTGGTACTTAGGGAAAAGGGCCTAACAACATACTTTGAAGAATGCCTTTAACAGACATTCAGAATCCTAGTGGAGAGGAAGAATGAGAGTATGAAGCAGATTTATTTTAGCCTTATTTATTATTCCTGTTGGCAACATTCAACTCAGGAAACAGAAGCAACACCAACAGAGAACACATCTTACTGGGACTCTGTAAAAGCCACTATAAAGGCTTAGCTTATGCAACAAGAAGGCTGTTGGCACACCAGGAAAGCAGTTCAGTATGGTGGTTTTCTTAAGTGAGGAGAGGAGAAAAACAATCTCATACCTTTTTGATGGCATAACTTGGATCTTGTGGCAGGACCAACACGATCTTCCCATCCCAAAACTCTGCTACTACCCGTTCTCTTTTCCAGCCCTGCCAAAGCCAGGAAAGAGGAAAAATTATTCATTTATAAACAAAGTACACAAAATACTTTGGTTTAAAGATGTCAAGAAAGGCAAAATGGAGGTTCAGGCTTGACCACTCCTTCCTTGTATAGACCAGCAGTTCTCAACCTGTAGGTCAAGATCCTTTTCATAGGGGTCACCCAAGACCATCAGAAATATCAGATATTTACATTCAAATACATAGCAGTAGCAAAACCAGTTTTGAAGCAGCAACAAAAATAATCTTATGCCTGGGGGAGGAGGTCACCACAACATGAGGAACTGCATTAAAGAGTTGCAGCAATTCTCTCTGCAGTGACTATGCAGAATACCCATGGCTATTTAAGGCGCTGCAAACAAGGTACAAGTGTTCGGTCCTAACAGGACATGTATACCATTCCCTCTAAAGCCCAGAGAACATCGCAGAAGAGAAAAGAGAAAGAGCCAGAAAATGCCATCTTCTGCTTATGACACAGCAACTCTGATTCTGAACTCAAAGCAGCTGTAGCCTGCACTGGATCTGAATAAGAACTGCTAAATTATCTGAGACTGGGCAATAAGCCGAGTTACAAGACGTGAAAGATTATAAAAAGAAGATACAAATAAACTAAAGATAGACAGACAGAGGGAGACGGAGGGAAGATAAACCCAGAGACAGACAGAGAAAGAGAGAGAGAGAAGATAAACCCAGGTAATACTGAGGAACAAATGCTTTCTCCTTTCAGTAACTCAGCATAGGTCTGACCCTATTATCATGTTTGAATGTGAAATGTCTCCCACAGGTTACTGTATTTAAATACTTGTTCCCCTGCTGATAGTGCTGTTGGAGAAGGTTGTGCAATCTTCAGAAAATGGACCACCACTGGAAGAAGTGGACTACTGGGGGAAGGGACTAGGCATTGAGGTTTTACAGCTGGGTTCCATTTTCTGTCCACTCACTGCACAGTGTGACCAGCTGGCCTCCTATTCCTGACACCATGCCTTAAGTTGTGTCTTCACCATAGTGGGATGATTCAGTTCAACTATACTCCAGAATAAACCCTTCCCTCTTTGTCACAGTAGAGAGAGAAGCAATTAGTTAGCTCAACACAACACAAAGAAACGCAGAAACTCTCATTCATATATTCATTTAGCGTTTCTGTCCATATCCCTCTAAATGTGGAGAACCTTACAGGATGTAGTCCCGAAGAGCCTACTAATTGTGCTAAGTTCTCTACTTTCATGGTTTCTGCCAGTGAACCGTCTATGCATGTACATATGTGACAGGTGTGCACTGGCAATATCCTGTTATTTTCGTCCCTGTACCTGAAGAGTACATGGTCATCGTTTTGCCACTCTAATCCCAATCTTCTGCAGAGTGCAGGGATTTAATGTTGTACACTGGATTGCTAAATCTGAAACAGCATTATGTAACAACCTAAACTTTAGGCTTAGGTATAACTCCAGTCATGTTTGCCTATATGTAAGGACCTGGGTTTGATGCCTAGCACTGAAGGACGACAACAACAAAACAAAATAGCTAACTTTTTAATAGCATCAACCTCAAGTACTTATGTTTCCCAGGATTGTGTCTGTATGTGCCAGCCAGAAGAGGACATTGTGTGTCCTGCTCTATCATTCTCGGCCTTATTCCTTGAAACAGGGTTCTCACTGAATATGCAGACACCTAGCAGAGCCCAGAAATCCTTCTCGCTGGCCTGTGGCTCCTATGTAGCCATATCTGGTGCAGGAAGCACCCTGACTCTTTAAGTCAATAGCCTGATATGTTTGTATTTTTAAGGCATGGTTCACTCTTGCAGCTCAAACTGACAGACTGACCTGAAACTCACTATGTACCCAAGACCAAATATCAATATCAACTCACAATGATCCTCATACCTCAACCTTTTCCCAAATGATGGGACCACAGGTGGGAGCTAACGTGCCCAGCTAGCCTCTTCTGGAAGCAATGAAATAATTATGGATATACCAACAATTAATGCACAAAATGCGTCCTTTCATACAGTTTTACCTTTTGAACAAACTGAGAGACTTCTCAACTCACCACATACTTAATTCCCTCCAGAAATCTATGGTGATGCTGGAGATGATGCACTTCGTCTTCAGGGTTGGAAGCAGTATAGATCATGCCACAAGACTTACACAGAGTTGTCCCAAAATGTTTCTGACCTGCATCCTAAATTGAAGAACAAGCAGACAGCCAAACAAAATCATAAACATTGCCTCATTTCAAAGAGAAGGGAAAACATTTTGGAACTTCTGTATTAATCAGTGTTTTTTTTTTTGTCTTTAAGTTGTTTGGAGTGTTAAATTCTTTATCCTTCAATAGTAAAAATCTTTGCCTCAAGAGTTGATAAGGCTCTACCAACTCCATTCTCATAAAACATCATTTTAATTTCATTGGAAAAAAAGTCTGCTGGTTGTGCACCCCTTTAATCCTAGCACTCAAGGAGGTAGAGGCAGCCTGGTTTACAAAGCAATTCCAGGACTGCTAAGGCTACACAGAAAAACCCTGTCTAGAAAAAACAAACCCAACCCAAACAAACCAACCAAACAAACAAACAAAAAGAAGAAAGAAAATACTTAGATTCTGGATTATTTAAGACAGGGATTGGCAGTTTTTCTGTGAAAAAATAGAAGTAAATTCTTTAGGCTTTCAGGCCATGTGTGGTCATCCTGTTTGGGGAGGTTTTGGAACCTTTAGGAGGTATAGCTTCCCTAGGAAGTCTATCACTGCAAGACAGGCTTTCAAACTAATAAGACTTCTTGATGTTGTCTCCACTTCCTGTGTGAGGCTGAACTGGGACCAGCCAGCTTCCCACTCTGGCTGCCTATTATATTCTCCCCCCCACCCCCAGAACTAGAAACCCAAATCAACTCTTTCTTCTTTAAATCATTGTATTTTATCAAAGCAACAGAAAAGTAGCTAATATAGTCATATATTCCTTTCTTTGCTTTAAAATTTTCTGAAAGCCTGTCCTGGAGGCACAGGCTTACAATTACAGCTACCCCAGAGGCTGAGGAGGATTACAAGTTCAAGGCCAGCTTAAGCAATTTAAAAATAAAAAGCCTTGGAGGTGCTGTGTAGCTTAGTGGCAGAGTCTTACTTATCTATGAATGAGACTATTAGGCTCAATTCCTAGAACCAAAAACAAACAAAAACACTTAAAAATGTTAACTACATTTTTCAGCTTAGAGATTATTATAGAATCTGGATCCAGCCCATGGCCAGACTTTGCTAAACTTAATTCTAATTCAACATTGCAATTTCCATTGCATCTTTTGTTGATCAATACTTTTCTTACCTGGAATAAGCCATTCATAGCATTCTACTCACATACTAGCACTTCCCAAAACTATGAGCCCCAAAGTACTGGCTAACTTTGAAGGTTACTACAACAAAACTGGCAATTACAAATTTGGAAATCCACAACCAAAGATAACCATGCTGAAAGGCTGCCTGTTCTACATGCAGAGAGACCTTTGTTTTAAATTTACTCACAATGATGAATTGGTCCTTTCCTCCTTTATTTGTATCTCTGGAATTAATATTTTTCTGTACATTTGTCTGTTTCAATAAGTTAGTACATGCAGTAGATTCCACAGAAGACTGCTCTTCAGGTGGTGATCTAGAAAAGAGAAGGTTCACCCAGAAATAATCACTCAGAAGAACATAATGAGTAAATTCAGTGTCAATACTCAAATCCAGATTTGACTTGTAGCCAAAGAACTTTCTTCTGTAGGACTAGACATGACAGTTAGAAACCTGGTCTCAGAAAATAAGTTGAGCAGCAACTTAGGAATGCCACCCAAGGTTGACCTCTGGCTTCCACGGGAATGTGTATGTATGTGCACAAATGCCCACATAAATGTGTACACGTGTGCACACGCAGGTACGGACACAGGCACAGACGGGGAGAGTGAGTAAAAGAGAGAGAGGAAAGGAAAAGGGAGGGAGGAGAAAGAGAAGAGTAGGACAAAATTTCTTTGCTAAATACCTAGTCATTCAACACCGAATGGGTGAGAAAAAAAAAAATTAATGTTTTTAGAAAGATGTTCCGACAATACAAAACTTATACCTTCTACTCATCATGTTCTCTACTTACCCTTATCACCTCCCCTATCACACTACTTAGCTTCAGCTATGACTTATAACATTAAACTATTATTTATTTCTCTGACTATAATTTTTTCCATTTGTAAAACTAACATCTAGTCGATTATAAATGTTACTGTTAATATATTGTCATCTAAGGAAGGCACTATAACCCAATGGGCTTTTGATTCAAATGTGGATTGTATTCCTAGCTGTGGCACTGAGCACCCTACTAGCCGAGCAATAGTGGCTAAATTACTGTTTCCTCAGCTGAGAGGATTCAATACTAATATAATAGCATTTACCTTCTAGATTGTCCTGACGATAGTTAAGTAAAATAATAAACTAATCACTACAGGCCAGCTACTATGTAATAATGTAACAATTATCACTCAAGTCCATGGAAGATCTATTCCACCTCAATGAAAAAACTCTTGTCTCCTACTCTCAATATTATTCTTCTTTCACCTTAGTGATAAAGAAAAAAAAAGCCTTATAAGAGAGTAAAAGAAACCTATATAATTACTAAAATCAGGACATTAAAGCAAAAATAATTCCTACCTTTTTGTATTCACTGAAGAAACACTGAAGATGGGATAGACAGACTCAGGAGAAACTGTTAGGGGGAAAAGCAGCAATAGGTTGCATTACCAAATAAAATCTAAGCTTTGCCTCCTAAGACTGAAGATTAAGAAGAACAAAACATTTACATTACTTCAAGAGTCAACCATAATTAAACCAATGCCAAAAAGAGACAGGTAGGTGTATGGAACAAAAGAGACCAGAAATTGAATCTCACAAATAAAGCAATGGTAGTCTTTGACAAATGGTGCTAGAGCAATTGGGCACCATTCAAAATGAATCACCAATCAAAATGCAAATTATGCAGTAGTGGTGCATGCCTTTAATCCCAGCACTGGAGGGTGGGGGAAAGGCAGGTAGATCTCTATGAGTTCAGGCCAGCCTGGTCTACACAAAAGAAACACTGACTCATAAGAGAAAAAAAAAAAGTATAGAATAGATCTCGTAACCCTGGATTAGAGACTCATGGAATAGGAACTCATGCTAAAACAAGAAGAGGAAGACACACAGAAACAAATGTCTGTGCTCTTCAGTCCTGTCTGGAGAGAGGACCTGGAAGCAACATCACTCTAGTAACAATCATACTCAGAGCCCAGATCCTGATTTCTAAATACCATTCTCCAATAGAAGGACTCAAGGTTCGGTGGAGAAATCACTGATTCTGGGCTGGAGCAAAGGAAATACAGATAATAATGTAAATAGGACTGGTAAAATGCTCAGATAAATCATCTGAGGTGGAGGCCTGATCTCAAGTTCAACCCATGTAATCAAAAACAAAACAAAAACACAGATGCAGGGTTTGGTGTCTGTAATCCCAGTACTCCTAAGGTAAAATGGAGTAGAGAGGAAAATCAAAGAAGCCCAAAGGTCAGTTAGTGGGAATATGAAAAACAGAAACAAGAGACCCTGACCAAACAAGGTGGAAAACAGATAAGTCACTCCAGAAAGGTGCCCTCTGACCTCCACACATGCACCATGCCATAAGTGCACCAACAATCCCACATACAATAATAATAATAATAATAATAATGACAATAAAGAGAACTTAGGAAATTTAGAAATAACCAGAGCTTACTTAAAGATAATTATTTTTCTTCATTTGATGTGTTAATCTAAAAGCTCCTTTCCTGCTTTTCAAAATATGGTATTGCTTTACTATAGATAACAGTTCCCTAGAGATATTAGCTAGGCACCGTGGTGCATGCCTATAATGCTAACACTCAGGGAAGCAGAGGCAGGCGGATCTCTGTGCACTTAAGGCCAGCCTGGTCTACAAAGTGAGTCCAGGATAGCCAGGGCTACATAAATCCCTCTCTTGAAAAACAAAACAAAACAAAACAAAACAAAACAAAACAAGAGATGTTAATGGTAAGCACAGTAATTTTCAAAAAGGCACAGAAAATATTAGTGTATATATATATATATGGTTTCATATTGGTATGAACAATGAAGTATTGTTACAAGTTGCGGGATTAAGTAATGCAAATTTTCTTACTTGTTTTGCTCTCACCGAGTGAATTCTCTGAAGGAAAATTATGATTATCAAGTTTAGATTCCTTTGAAGAAATTACTGCACCTGAGGAATTCTGAAAATAATGAACAGGTTAAAAAAGAAAAAGAAAATGTCTAATTCTTAGTTGTTTTCTCAGCAGATTTATCATGTGTAATACTTTATACACAATTCAATTTTCAATCTTTTTTTTTTTTGGAAACTTCCTCTGCATTCATTGAATATGGATCATCTTTTAAATGTCAGCGAACAGACAGACATAGAGACTGCAATACTTATAAAAATGGGTGCTTCAAGGGTTGGAGAGATGGCACAGCGGCTTAGAGCTCTGGCTGTTCTTCCAACCAGGTTTGGTTCTCAGCACCCACAGAGTGGTTCAATTGCCTGTAGCTCCAGTTGCAGGGAATAGAGTTACCTTCTGTCCTGAGAGCACCATACTCACACACACACATATCTATCCAGAGCTCTCATACACACTAAAAGTAATAATGAAATCTTTTAAGTATACTTCCAGATGAAGATGGCGTAATGAAAATTCTAGACCTTTCTTTTCATTATTATGAAATTAACTTTAAGTTAGTGAAAAATAGAAAACGATACAGTTTCTCTTAAACTAAAAAGGGATAATTACCATCATGGACTATAAAAAACAATAACCAGGGCTTGAGAGACAAGTAGGTAGGTTGGTAAAGTTCTTGCTGTGTGGTATGAGAATCTGAGTTGGATCCCAGCATCTGATGGTGCTTATGATCTCTGGGCTAGGGAGTATACACAGGCAGCATAGGTGGATCCTGGGCCGATAAAGAAGCCCTGTCTCAAAAAAAGTCTCAAGGTAGGTAGCACCTGAGAAACACTTGCCATTGACCTCTTACCTCCATGTGTATGCATGCAGATGCATGCAAACATAAACACTGTAAACAGAAACCACATCCTGGGGTCATTGGAGGGAGTCTTGTCTATTAACAGTTCCTTTTTTGGGGGGGAGGGTTTCGAGACAGGGCTTCTCTGTGTAGCTCCGGCTGTCCTGGGACTCACTCTGTAGATCAGGCTGGCCTTGAACTCAGAGATCTGCCTGCCTCAGCCTCCACTGGGATTAAAGGTGTGCACCAGCACCTGGCTCAGTTCCTACTTTTTAACAGTAGCAGAGAGCTACCAAAGCAAAGTAGGAAATTCCACACATTCCAGAAAATACTAAGGTTAAAAGAGGTCTCACTTTTTTCTACCTGTTTTTACTTTCTGGTTTTATAAAGGCAGTCCTCCAAACTATAACGAAAATAAAATTTTATTTACTTAATATGATCTACATAATTAGGCACACATCATTTATATCTAAGCTTTATTAAACCACCAGCTGTTTTTAGATGATACATTTAACTTACCTTTCTTAGTTTCTCTTCATTTTTACTTCTTGCATCCAATAGCTCAACATTCCATTTCTCTTCCACTAACATGGCCTTTGGTACTTGCTCTGCCTCTGGAGCAGCATCTTCAGTCACCTCTGGTAACGGTTTTTCTTCCAGAGTTGATTTTTTAAGAGTGTTTCTTTTTCTAACAAAAAATGCTGCTCCACCCTGGAGTGTAACTTGTGGTTTTATTTTCTGGCTTAGGACTCGAGGAGTATTTGGAAAACAACTGTTCTCTTTATCCACAACTGGCTTATAGCTCACTTGATTTGGCTTGGCATTTTTGGCATTTCTTGACATAGTATTGATGTGCTTATAATTTGGTTGATATTTAGCAGTTAAACTCTTCTGTGGTTTTTTGTTCTTCTTGGTGCGAAGCGTTTTTTTCTGAATTTTTTCTGTCACACTGGGAAAAGGCTTATCCCCATTTTTAGTTGCTACACAAATAGATCTATACTCTCTTACCAACTTCCTCTGGAGTGGATTGAGGTAGTGCTTATCTTTATTGTAGAAAGATACAGCAGATAAAGATTTAAATAGTGAGCCGTGGTTTGTAAATGTCAACCTATTTTCAGTTGTTTTGCATGGACTTGAAGTGAAATGGCATTGGTAGGAGCAAGACTTTTCTTCCTTCTGATCACTGCTTTGACAAGTACGTTTATTAGGTGATGGAAAGAGATTCTCAGTAGTTCTTAAACTTAATTTGCTGGATGAAACATCTGTTAATAGGCTACAAAAAGAAATGAAACAAAGTTCATTGGTAAGTTCATGTTTTTCTTCATAATTTATTTACATCCACTAGTAAACTTCTCTGTACTAGTCATACAAAAAAAAGTCTTCTCCATTGTTTGACATATTCACATTATCTGTTTAACAGAATCCTCAAATTCTATCTTTATTTATTTTTTTAAATTTATTTATTTTCTTTTTTTTTTAATGTGCATTGGTGTTTGCCTGCATGTATGTCTATGTGAGAGTGTTAGATCTTGGAGTTATAGACAGCTGTGAACCACCATGTGGGTGCTGGGATTTGAACCTGGGTCCTCTGGAAGAGCAGTTGGTGCTCTTAACCACTGAACCATCACTCACACCCCTCTATCTTTATTTTAAAAGATTTATTTATTATTTACAGTGTTCTGCCTGCATGCCAGAAGAGGCACCAGATCTCAGTAAAGATGCTTATAAGCCACCATGTGGTTGCTGGGAATTGAACCCAGGACCGTTAGGAAGAGCAAGCAGTGTTAACCTCTGACCCATCTCTCCAGCCCTTAAATACATTTCCATTTCCAAAGACAACATTCCTAAGCTGGGCATGATGGCACACACCTTTAACACCCCCTCTCCCCCCTGCACTCAGGAGGCAGAGGCAGGCAGATCTCTGTGACTTGGAGGCTAGCCTGATCTACATATGGAGTTTCAGGACAGCCAAGACTACATAGAAAGCCCGTCTCAAAGAAAAAAAAAAAAAAGATAATATTCATAAAAGCAAACAGTCTTTACAGTGAAACTTTGATATACATGTATGTGTATTTCACAATCTATTTCTTTATCTGGGCTATATAAAAATTATTCTCCATTAGGTCTGAGCATGGTAGCACTGACCTTTAATCCCAAAGCACAGGTGACAAAGGCAGGAAGATCTCAATTACTTTGAGGCCAACTTGGTATTCAGTTAAGATTGTTTCAAATAGCTGAGGGTGATGGTGCATGGCTTTAATCTCCACAGTTGGGAGACAGAGGTGGGAAGTTTGTCCTGATCCCAGGACAGCCAAGGCTACAGAGAAACTCTGTCTAGAAAAACTATTAAAAACAAAATAAAACCAAAAAGCCAAAGGGATGGTGTTTTGGAGGTATGGCCCAGCTGTTAAAAAGCGCTGGCTGCAGCCAGGGCTTGATGGCAAATGCCTGTAATCCCAGCATTCTGGGAGGCAGAGGCACTCAGATCTCTGAGTTCTGAGGCCAGTCTGGTCTACAAATCAAGTCCAGGATAGCCAAGGTTACACAGAGAAACCCTGTCTCGAAAAAAACAAAGCACTAGCTGCTCTTTCAGAGTACCCAGGTCTGAGTCCCTGCACGTGATGGCCCACAGTCTATAACTTCAGTCCATCTACGGGCCCTGCATACATGTGGTACAGACATACATGCATATAAAATAACCACATGTACCAAATAACTTAAAAAAAAAACATACAAATTATTCTCCATGTATTTTTTTTCCAGTTAGCCATTAAAATACCCTATGATAATAAATTTTCTTCAATAAACTGTCTTCTTGAGGCCTTTTGTATCGCTGACAAGACTGGATTTTTCTTTCTTACAGAGTTCATGTATAGGTTAAGACCTACCTATCATCATCATCAGCACTCAGAGTATGTTGTTTCCTCTTCCTTGGAGTAAAAGCTGCCATCATTTTAACTAAAATCCTAAAAGCAATCAAAAGGTCAGCATTATAGTCAAAGTCATCAAGTGGATAGAAAATGCACTATGTCAAAATGGTAATTTAAAAATCTGAAAAAAATTGAAAAAAATACCCAAGGGAAAAACTGTTTTGAGATAGAGCCTCACATAGCTGAGGTTAGTCTCAAAGCCAAACTCACTCACCCTGCGGCCAAGGACGAACTTGAACTTTTGAGCTTTCCAAGGCTGGGATCACAGGCTAAGCCAAGAAACAGATTTTAAAAAAACAAACAGCAACCAAAACCAAACCAGGCCGGTGTGAGGGTGCCAATGGGAGGCTCAGGCAAAGGTCTCCTTAGTTTGAGGCCAGCCTGGGCCACAGAGGTTTCAAAAAGAGAAGTAAAGCAGTAAATAATTTTAACAGAGACTTAAACAGTGCTAGAGGAAGGAAGGGAAGGAGGGTGGGCTGGGCTGCAGTACAGTGGATGGGAGCGGGAAAACATACGCCTCACCTGCGCATTTCCCGCGGAAAGGTGAGCCTACTAACGAGGGCAGAGGGTCCCTAATTAGGGCTGCACTTCCCTCTAATTAAGCTAATCACGTGAAGTTTCAGCACTCCTGGTGCCCTCCTTGGCACCGGTCCTCCTTCCACCCTGCCCAGCGATGGATGCTCGCCTCCCCGGCTTCCCTCACACCTCATGCCTCCTCCACATCCATAGCGCTCTCAGACTAGCTGAGCGCTCGGCGAAGCAGAGCCCGTGCGGCCCCTTCCTAGGAATCTGAGCGAGGTAGTGTAGGAAGGACCGGCCTCTCCCCAGGTCCCTCGCGGGAGCTTCCTTATTCCTAAACGACCCGACCCTCGTCGGGCTGCTGCGGAGATAAGCCTCTGCCCGGAGGGAGATGATCTCTCGAATATTCTCTCCTTCCCTTCCCCTCCCCTCGGCTCGGTGTGTCAGTCCCACAGAACTCCACAGCCTCCAAGCTAACCACACGCCGCGGGGATCCGGGAAGCTGCCACCCGGAGCCCGAGCCCCGCGTGGGGGCGCAGGCAGAGCGTGCCCACACCCGAGGCCCCTTGCCCCGTGACGTTACCCGCGTTCCTCAGTCTCCCTCTGGCTCGGCGTCCGCCCGGGCCGGGGAACCCCGCAGAGAGCTCTCCGCACCTCAGGAAGCCCACGACTCTCCTCACGGGAGCCCGGCGCTCGGCCAGGGCGTTCAAATTCACGCGCGCTACTGGAGACCAGCGCCGCTGCGCTCCGATTCGCCGCTGCGCAGCACCGCCCAGGGCCTGCGCCGTGATTGGCTCCTCCCCAGTCCCGGCCCCGCCCTCAGGGGGAGGTGGTCGCCGAGATTCTCCCGCTCTTGAGGGGCGAAGCGGTGCAGGGAAGCCTCGTCTCCTGAAATCCTGCAGCAGCTTCTAGCTCCGGGCTGCCGGCCTGTGTAAGTGCCTTCTGGGAATTGTAGTTTGTGGATTAGAGGACTCGGAAGTCCATCTGAGGTAGTCTGTTTGGTGTAAGCAGCTGACATAAAGTGATTAGCGCCAAGATACTGAAGGCTCTTCTTTTTCATGATTTTTTTTTTTAAAGTCAACGATATTTTAGGTTTCCATTTCATTATAAATTTTAGGTGTTAGATACTTTACTTTTCATTTCTATTTTTTAAAGATTTTATTGTTTTTGATTATGTGCATGTCTGCGAGTGGGTATGTGCACGTGAATGCAAGGACCAGCAGAGGCCAGAAGAGTTGGATTTCCTCGATTAAGTTTTAGACATTTGTAGGCCACTGAATGTGGGTGCTGGGAATTGAACTCAGGTCCTCAGCAAGAGTTGTATGTTCTTAAAAGCTGAGTTCAGTATCTCCAGCTTGGTGCTTTCCGTATTTTATTTCACTTGTTCCTCATCACAATCCATGAACTTTGTGTTACCATTCCTACTTTACAGAAAAATAAAATGAAGGCATGGACACAATTGCTATTTATGGGCAAGGCCTGGGACACCTCAACCTAGCACTGCTTTTATCATGTGTCCTGTGGCAAGCAGAAATGCTCTAAAAGCACCCACAGGCTTCTAAGGAATTATCAGCATCTAGCAGTCTCAGACACGTTTAGTTCTAAATAAGTTTAATTAAGTGGTGCCCTTCTTCAAAGCTGACTGGAATGAAAGAACAAATGAGTAACAATTTAGTTATTAATAGTTTGGGCTTTTTTTTTCTCATGATTTGTGGATGGGTCGGTCAGTTTCTTTGTTAGAAGATAGAGTGAAAGTTTCCATTGGGCAACGGTAGAACAGTATGTTTTCTTGAGGGAGATGTCTTTGAAACTGAGGCCTCACTACCCCAAACTTGGCTACAACTTAAAATCAGCCTCTGTTTCCTGAGTTCTAGAATCCTGACTGTAATAAGGCCCAGACCTTAATACAACCGACTCCATGACAGAAGTACCATTCAGGCTCTAAACCTCAGCATGTAGACAGCACCACCAGCCAAAGGAAAACAAAGACCTAATCCATCCAAGTCCATAGTTCTGGGAAAGTCTCTAAATGCACTAATCTTGCTTTTTGGCTTCTGTAGTTCCACTTCTGGCTGTTTTTGCTAACTGAAGTACGTCAACCCAGAACACGGCTTTTGTGCTTAAAAGCTCACACTGGGATCTCAAACACCTAGTGTTGTAGCAAGCCAGCAAATAAAGACTTTCTATTAGTTTAACCCTGCGTCTGAGCAGTCTTCTCTGGTGAATACTCCACAATACTGACCAATACTATGAGACCCAGAATAATAGTGGTTTTGTAAAGTAAAACAACCAGAACAACAGGGAAAACTGGTTAATAAGAGACTATGACTAGTTTCTTTTTTGAATGAGTTAAAGCCAAGAGACTTCGTTATCATGAAGGTTCTACTTGACTGGAATTTCCTGTTTGGGGGAAAACTAAGGCTCTGTAAGGATTTTAAAACTTCAGTTTTTGTAGCATTTTGTGTGGTCTAACTTGTTGGAGGGATTCAGTCCGAAATGGAATGTTTACTAGCAATAAGAAAATATTATCAAGTCAAACCTAGGCGGCATGGGAGCATTTTACAAATTCATAGCAAGAGGTTCTGAAGTTCAAAAGTTTGGGATTTGGTTACTCTTGTAGGTAATAAAGGGCAGACATTAGATTTAGTCCAAACCCCAATCAGCATTCTGCCTCTGGGAAGTAACAATAACAATTCATTTGAGTACCTTCTATGCCCAACAACTTAATTGTGGCAGGGCAAGACAGTGCAGAGGTTCCTCCACCTTGTATTCTTGCTGAGGCCATCTCAGGTTTAAACAGAGTTTAATAGAAAATCACCCAGCTCTTATTCTGACCAGTTTGGTCAAGCCAACAAAGGAAAAAAACAAAACAAAAAGCAACAACAAAAACCTCAAGTAGTGGGAGAGGGACTTTCATCTATGATAAAGGCAGCTTCTGTATTCAAGGAGTCTATTATTCGGTGGAGGGGGAAGACAGATAAGGAGCAAGGAACAACTCTCATGCCCGCTTAGTAAAGGCTCTGAACATAAGGTCTGCCTACAGCATTTCTCCTTTATGGCTTCAAACAAGATGTAGTTTCCCGCTAATTTCCTTCAACCAGTCGCTTGGGCGCAATCCTCAAAGTCACCGGGTCACCTGCTCTCCCGCCAAGATCCTTCCCTTCGCCAGGACTAAAGATGGCGCCGACAGGCCGGCGTTGTGACGCGACCCCACGTCCGCCGGAAGTGTCCGGAGGAGAGCCTGGAAGCCGGCTCACCCTCGCGTCCGTGGTTTCCCGAGCTTCGCGATTTGAGCAAGGGTCGCCACACTTCTGCCAGGATCATGGTGTTCTACTTCACCAGCTGCAGTGGTGAGTGACGCCGGGCCCTCTGGGGCCCTGCCCGCAGCTGCCTCCGAAGCCGCGATTCCCCTGCTGCCGCTGCCGCCGTGCTCGGACCTAGTCCTGAGGCGCATCATCCCGCGGGCGCCTCTCCCAGCGACGCCTTCGGGGTCCCCGCGTGGCCGTCCGCTGGGCTGCCTGGTCGTCCCCTGGTCAGGGCCTGGTGGGCGCGGTGGCAGTGCGTCCCCGCTTTTCTCACGCCGGGTAACTATTCCTGTCCGAAGCCTGGCAGAGCCGCCAACGCTTCCTGGACTTGGGCAGCGTGTGGGTTCCTGCATACCCTCCCCGTCGCAAGCCTTTGCCTTAGCATTCTGGCAGCACCCTGGAGTGATTCGTTGACCAATGAGACAGGTGCCAACAGCCGTCTCCTACGTCTCCTACGGGAAGAGTACCTTGCCCTTCTAAGGAGGGAGGGGTTGGAATGCCATGGAAAGCAATAGAATGTCAGTACAGCCCTTCACCGGGCAGAGTTGACTTTCCAGTTGACATGGTAATACTACCGAGTTGGTTTTGGAAGGTCAGAAAGTGTTGTTTTGGTTTCCAGGAAATGTTGTGTCGGTTTATTTTCTCTGCCCATACTGCCCCCATTTTGTCCAGAATCAAGCTCTAATTTTAAACTCTCACCCTGTTAAAATGGCTCTAACTTTTCCAAGACACCTTTGGAGACCTAGTTTCCACATCAAGATTATACTTTTTTTCCGGACCGGCTTAACATTCCTTTAGCACTGCTCTTATGTGACATTAAAAGCTGCCTGCTAGCGCTACAGGGGAGATTTCTTGACAGGCAGATTGTATTGTTTCCTTAGCATAGTAACTTAACTCATATAGTTGGCTGCTCTGTGTTGATTTTTTTCCCCCTTCTTGAGATAGTGAGGAGCTCAGGCTGGCTTCAAACATGAACCCTCCTGCCTGAAGCCTCTTTAATGTTGCCATTACTTTCTAGGTCCCCCAATCTGGAGTGATTGTTCAGTGTTTGCGTTTCATGGTACTTTTGTTTTTTTGTTTGTTTTGAGATAGGGTTTCTCAGTGTAGCATTTGCTTGTCCAGGATGAACTTTGTAGACCAGGCTGGCCTCAAACTCACGGTGTCTGCTGGAGTGCTGGATTACAGAGAGTGTCACCGAGCCCAGCTTTCATGGAGCCCTTTTAATTTGTTTATTTTCGAGACAGGATCTCATTATGCACCCCTTCTGGGCCTAGAACTCACCATGCAGATCAGGCTGGGTTTGAATTCACAGAGATCTGCCATCCTTTGCTCTGCCTCCCCAATGCTGGGATTCAGTGCATGCACACCTAACCTTTCATGATGCTTTAATTGAAGCATTATTTTTGTGGCGGCCCTCAGTGTGAAGGTGTTTGTAGTCATGCTATTTCTAAAAAAAATTTTTGTTGTAGGTGTTTTGCCTACATGCACATCTATACACTGCGTGTGTGCCTAGTGTCGAGGCCAGAAGTGGGTGATGGATCCCCTGGGACTGGAGTGACAAACAGTTGTTTGAGTTAGAGTGTTTGATTTCTAGTACCACATAAACTGAGTGTGTCGTACACCCCTGGAATGCCATGATTCAGGAGGCAGGGGCAGAACCTCCCTGGCCTGACCATCATTTAAAATGTATGGCCTCTTAATTTTTGTCTGGTTTTGGTTTTTTGAGTCAGGTAGACCAGGCTGGCTTTGAGCTGGCCTATGTAGCCAAGTATGGAGTGACCTCTTGACCTTTCTCTGTAGAGGAATTTTAATTCAGAATATGGCTGCTCTGGCAAAAGAGTACATCCAAAGACCTTCAAGGTCTGTGTATGATCAGGCTGGAATACAAACACACTTTTAATCCAGGAGACAGTGGCAAGCAGATCTTGAACTGTAGAATGATTAAGGAAAGATTTCTAAACAACAAAAGTGCCCATTACTTCACCTTAAGATTTGGATTTAGTTTGTCTGAGGTAGAATGAATGGTTAGAGTCAGTGTTTGGAGAGGTTGGAGAGCTGTTGTTCCCCTGAATAGAACAGGCCATCCACTATCATAGCACACTGAAATAAAAGTAATGCCAGCTAGATGAGGCTACACAAATTAAAAGGTGGCTGAGTTTAGGCACAAAATATACATATTCCTAATACTACAACATAATACACTTAGATAGGGTTTTTCTGTGTAGCCCTGGCTGCCCTGGAACTTCCTCTATAGACCGGGTTGGCTCCAAACTCAGAGATCCACCTGCCTCTGCCTCCTGAGTGCAGATACCGGTTTTTAAATGTTTGCAGTAGAGATTTTTCTGTTTGTGAAGGGGATAGCTGTTGCTGTTATCATTATCATTAAAGAAGACAAAAGTGTGGGACTGAGCTGGAAATTGCCATTAAACTTTATCCCTGAAGGGAAATAAAAAAATAAAAAGAGCTGTTTTCTTGAAAAGGAGGAAAGCACAGGATTTCTCTGTGTAGCCTGGCTGTCCTGGAACTCATTCTGTAAATCAGGCTGGCCTCAACTCAGAGAGATCTGCCTGCCTCTGCCTCCCAAATGCTGGGATTAAAGATGTATGCCACAACCACCCGGCATAAAACTTATTCTTGACGTGCAAGAGCAGGTGAGTAAGCCAGGTTTGCATCCCCACTAATTGTCTTTTGTTTTTGTTTTATTATAGTTAATTCATCTACTTACACTATTTACATGGGAAAGGATAAATATGAAAGTAAGTATACAAAAGCATTTGATTTTGAAGTTTCAAGCAGGTAAGTGTTATTCCTGTGGCCTGTTTGTTGGGTTTACGGTTTTTGTTACTAATTTCTTTAATTCCTTTTGAAAATTAGACTTGACCAACAATTATCCATATTTTTTAATATAGTGTTTTGATACATACACACATTGTGCTGTGATCTAATTGGAATCTGTAGCATATCTGCCACCTCAAACACCATTTCTTTGCAGTTAGAGCATTTAAAAGTGTCTTTTATCCACTTTGGCTGGTAGCTGTACTCTGTGACAGAATACTGGAAGTGCTCTTGGCTAATTACTGTTTTACCGGTGGACCAGCCTCTCCCATAGTGCCCCAGCTGCCGGGAGGCTCTGTTTCTGTGACATTTGACCCTCTGCTTCTCCTCTGCTGTCTTGTTCAACTGAGTCTGCCATGTAGCTTAGTTGTAGTATCTATGCCTTGTATGCCTGTAACCCCCCAGCATTATAGGGGATGGTGGAATTGAGAGCTTCATGAAAGTTGAACTCAAAAACTACAGCTAAGCTACATGCCCTACCCAGTTGGACACATTTTCCGCCTTTGAGACAAGTGTACTCTATAAGTCAGGCTGGCTTAGAAATATAGGAATCCTTCTGCCTTAGCCTCTGGAGTGCTGACCTTACCCATGTGAACCACTGTGACTAGCTCAAATTGATCTTCTTGGTGGTCAGGAGAGCACAGAATTTGCAGCACTGGTCCTCACAATGTGAAGATGAGAGGCAGAACCTTAGAAGGAGCTGGAGAGAAGGAGCATGAACACTTGTTAGCTGGTAGATAGAATTTCTGGAGCTTCTCTTTTTGTTTGTTTGTTTTTTTGTTTTTGTTTTGTTTTCAAGACAGGGTTTCTCTGTATAGCCTCAGCTATCCTGGACTTGCTCTATAAGGCTGGCCTCGAACTCTCAGAGATCTGCCTGCCCCTGCCTGGGAATTAAAGACCTGTGCTACCATTACCCATCTTACCCCCTGGGAGCTTCTTAAGCTCCCAGATACCACTCCCCACCTTGCTCCTCCGGGAACACTGTCACTGGGATGAGGTACCTTTGCCTCCGTATTCTCGGGAGCTGGCTGGTCACATTCAGTGTGTAAGCTTTTGGTACTCCTTGTGTGTTTTCTCCCCTGTTTCTTTCTAGAAGTATCAGTGTCTAGTCTAGGTGCAGTTTGATATTGACAGCAGTTAGAATTTGATAGATTATATTTCATTAGAAGAGGCATTTGTTCCATTCTTCAGTAAGAGATATTTGACAATAATGAAATAAACAAGACCAAAAATAGTTGCTATAAAGCAGAGCTGGGAAGATAATGGCTGTGTCATTATGAAGAGAGAAACAACAAATAACAGCAAAATAAAAACAGTTTTCAATGTAATGAATTTATGGCATTGACTGAGATGTGACCTAATGGTAAGTCATCCATTCTATATTAATACTTGAGTTCTAGGCTAGAGGGATGGAGCAGAGGTTAAGGTTAAGGCTGTTCTTCCAAAGGTCCTGTCCTGAGTTCAATTCCCAGCAACCACATGGTGTTTTACAACCATCTATAGTGAGATCTGGTACCCTCTTCTGGTATGTAGGCACACATGCAGGAAGAATGCAGCCAAATAAATAAATAAATAAGTAAATCTTAAAAGAAAAAAAAAATCAACAACAAAACTACTTGAGGGGGCTGGAGAGATGGCACAGAGGTTAAAAGCACTGGCTGCTCTTCCAAAGGTCTTCCAAAGGTGACTAACAACCATCTATAATGAGATCTGCTGCCCTCTTTTGGTGTGCAGACATACATACAGGCAGAACACAGTATACATAATAAATAAATGTTTTTTTAAAAATGTGAGTTTTAGGTTTCTTCTTGTAGCCTATAATATCACTGATCATTTTCACTTATTCCCCAGTGTCCTCCTGCTATCATGGAGGAAAGGATGCTATCTCCCTGTTCTACATTAAACAGTAAGCCACCGCCACTAGATCCATAGTTACTTAGAGTGGGTATGAAAGCAGATCTGTTGCCAAAACTGTTTTCTTTCTCCTGTGTCAGAAGTGGAGCCCGAGACTGCAGCCACCAGGAAGCACTTAGAGCCAGGCTGTTCATGAGTGATGGCAGGTTTTGCACTGTATACTGGAGATAGAGGGGGGCAGGCAGGGCTTCACATGTTTCTTAAATGAAGGCCTGCCCTGTTCTGGTTCACGTGGGCAGTCTTGTGGTGGTTCTGGCATTCCTGCCTGTCTTCTTTTCCTTTTGTGGTTGTCTATGCTTTGTTGAGGGCTTTTGTGGTGGGTTGGAGGTAGGGGTCTCATTCCAGTGTGAGGAAGACTTTTGCTGTATTCAGGCATGCACACACACAAAAAAAAACATGTGTTGATTTTGTTGTGAACCTAAAACTGCTCTTTAATATGAAACGTTTTATAATGTGGACAAAATGCAGTCATTTCTAGCACATGCTGTAGACAAGATAGCGAATGTGGTTTGAGGCACTGACCTGAGAAATCTTCATATTTGTGGTAGAATTTATGCCTAGAGACACACACACCGATGCGTTTTCACAGGGGTGACTCTGGGATGTCTAGAGCCCTCTGGTATTTTGTGTCCTTGTGTGTATATAGAACATTTGGCCTTTGGGAAACTTTTGAGTTATGTGGACGTGTCAGTCCTCCAAGTTAGCCTCATAAGAAAGGGGGCTGCATTTTAAAGCCTTCTTGTGGGACTATTCATAGTACCTCCCACTTATTTCTAATAGCCTTGCTGTTTCCAAATAAGCACTCGATAGAACATTAATAGATTTTTAAGCTGTGCGTTTACCAAGGGCTGATAGGTCTGTTCTCTTCATAGCCAGCAGGTGGCCTCAGCCATACATAGAGCACTTAGAAATGTCTTACTGTTAATGTTTTCTTTTACTTTTCTGTTGTTTGCTCAGCTTCCCACTTATATAATAATTTCCTGGAGTCTTCCAGAAAACTCCTGCTGTCTGTTATTGCCAGCTGCTATTTCAAGCGCTGGATATATCTTAGCCAGTACTAAGTACATTTAAAATCATCACATAGGAGTCATATGTTTTCTTTGAAGTTCTGATTGGCACTTATCTGTCACATGTACAATTTGAAATATCAGATAATATATTTCATATAAAAAAAACAACAAAAAAAAAACACAAAAAAACCCAAAACCAAAACCAATCAGTTCCCCGCCCCTAGTAGCTCATTTCTCTTTTCCTTCCAAGACTCGAGTTCCACTCCCTACCTTCCAGAACAGTTCCTTTTCACTCTTTCACATCCTTCTTCTACTACTTAATCTCCAGGTATGGTTTTTATTTTCCTTTTGTATATATTTTGCCCATAACATCCTGAGGTAATAATTGAAGGTTGGTTGTTTTCTTTCATTGCTACATTCTAAGGTGGCGTCTTACAAGGTCTCACTAAGCTGGCCTTGATCTAGCTTTTTAGTAACGGCTACTCTCAAACTCACCGTCCTCCTGTCTTAGTTTCCCAAGTATGTGCAACCATACCCTGCTGAGTTTTTGAGGTTTCTCTCTGTCTGCCCATTTATAATAGCCCTGGCTGTCCTGGACTTGTTTTGTAGACCAGGCTGGCCTCAAACTCACAGAGATCCACCTGCTCTGCCTCCCAGAGGCAATTCTTTCTTTTCAAGTTTCCAGGTCTCCGTTAAGGAAGAAAAAAATATGAAGGGGTGCTTGTATTTTTTTTCCCCTTCCCAACATAAGAATCTTGGTAGATTTCCATTTAACAGTTTTCTTAATTTCTTTTCCCCTTCTTTGTATCTTTCTGTAGATGAAGATCTGATAAAATATGGATGGCCTGAAGATATTTGGTAAGTAGCAATTTCTCTTCTGCTTCACTTAGGTAGTCATTTAGATTTTAGGCTCAGCCATTCACCTGCCTCCCCTGATTAAAACCACATGTCTGTGCAGTGTTTTTGTCTATGGTGTTCCTGAGTAAATAGCTGCAGTTCTCCTCATTATCCCACCCCGTGACCCAAGAGAAGTGGGTGGTCTCCTGAGCCTCTCTCTTTTTCCATGTTCATTTCTACTGCTTATTCTGACCGCCGTATTCTCTCTACCGGAACCTAGTCTTACCGTGTGAGTGGGGTACGATTCTCCTGGAGGTAAGTTCTCAGACCTGTGTGCTTGGGTGTGATGGCAATAGCACACATTTTCCAAGCACCTAACTGCCAGGTCTGCGCTGGTTTTTGCTGGGTCAGCCCAGGATCTCACAGGCCCAGTCAGCTTCTAAATCTTCGATTCTCCCTTACCTTAGTGCACCATTCTTCTGCCTTCAGATCACTGCTCCCTGCTGCCTCCCACTCCAAGCCATTGCTTCAACTCTCTACAGACCTCTTTTTTTCTGGCTGTGGGCTCTCCACTCCCCTCCTTTCCCTAGAGTGCTGTGAGGTTAGATGGCCTCTTCACAAGAGCTGGTTCAGTTTCCAGTATGGTGTACGGCCTTGAGTATTTAACAGGGAAGTATTGTACAGAGAGTAACTTAAGCTCCAACGTTCAAGTGGCTCTGCATGGAGGCCCCCACATATTTGCAGGGGCCCCCCAAACGGTCTTTTGGCTTTCTACCTACCTGGTTATGAAGGACTCTAGTTCATGACTCCATTGGACATGTTCTATCATTCCAAAGTCTACACTGAGAAACAGGAGGTAGCAGAAATGTGAGGAATTTGAAAGGTTTCAAAAACCAAAAGCTATTCCAGCACAGTGTCCTAGCCTCTCAGCTCAAATGTACCATCAAGTTAGACACTGTTCAGGGCTCCTTTGCTCAGGTGGGCAGATTGTACTGCTGGGAAATTCGCCTTATGTCCTTTAGGAAGCCACCTGCTTTGTGAACAGGAGGTCATCGGTGCTGGCACACAAGAGTTCAATACTTGACTCACCTGCTGCCTTCCTAGAAACACACCTCCTGAACACTTCCTCACCACGACTAGTCCTTCTCCCCTTTGAGTTCTGTCACCCCCAGCTGAAGTAGTTCCTGCCGACGCCAGGCTCTCTGATGCCAGTGTCTGCACCTGGAAGGTAGTTAGTTACCAGTTGTACTTTCCCCTTTTATTTTTTTTCAGGGTAGAGTTTTACTCTGTTACAGGCTTTCCCAGAGCTCAGTGTGGAACCCGGGCTGCCTTTGAAAGCACAGAATTTCTTGTCCCAGCCTTACAAGTGCTAGAACTACAGTTGTCATGTTCACCTCTGCTATGCATTAGCCTACGCAGGTGAGGCATAGCTGCCTATACAGTAAGATAGTAAGATATATATATATATATATATCTTATAGTATATCATATATATTAAGATACACCTTGAAAGTCAGTTTACTGTAACTTTTAAATGTCTTTATTTGTTTTTAAAATTAAACAGTTAGAAAACAGATTTCTAAAGCCCACACTAGTAAATTGTAGCTTGGGTTTTTTGTTTGTTTTTTTAAGGCTGATATCTACAGGTACCTAGAGATCCTATTTGGCACCTTTAGTAGCCTAGAGGTTAATGACTAAAGTTCAGCACAGTTGACTTCTGTTTCCAGAAGTTACTTGAGAACTCCGGGGAGCTGGAGTAGACCCAAACCTTGGGGCCTGTTCTAGTTCATGTGCTATCAATCCTGACAATCTTCCAGGGAGTACCAACAGCAACTCTGAGCTCATCTGCATCCAACCTGGTGTTCTCTGATTCTGGTTTGGAGAATTTACCTGTTTTGGCATCTGAGTCTAGCCTGGTAAATCTTCTGAGGTTCTTTTAAGCAAGGAATTCCTAAAGGTTAAATGATATTAGGAAGAACTTAGTCTCTAAGTGAGGAGAAGAGAGATGCTGTGTCTTTGCTGCCTCCAGGCAGCCTAATGGGTAGTATTTTCACAGACCCCACTTAAGGAATTGAACCACTCCCTGTGCCTCTGCACCTCAGGTCATTGTTGCTTTTTTTTTTTTTTTGTTTATTGAAAATTCTAGACTTTGAATTGGGGAAGGCTCTCAGGATGAGCAGGGATGGGGACATAAGAGTCTAAGAGAGGATATAATTTAAATTTTGAGTGAGCATTTTTTAGGAAAACTGGAAACACCTTTTACAGGAAGTAGTTTGCTGTAAATTGTTTTCAGGGGTGGGTATTTCAAACCCTATACTTCTGTCTGTCTCTCTGCCTTTTTAGATATGTACCATTAAATGTAAGCCTGAAGATGGTATATACAAGCTGTGAAGAGACATCACGACCACAGCAACACTTAAAAAAGAATGCATTGAATTGGGGCCTTGCTTACAGTCTCAGAGGCTTAGTCCACTGTCATCATGGCGGGGAGCTTGGTGATACACATGACACTAGATCAGCAGCTGAGAGCTACATCTTGATCTGCAGGTAGTGGGCGGAGAGAGAACGAGAAAGACAGAGACTGCCTGGCATGGGTTTTTGAAACCTCAAAGCCCACCCCTAGTGGCATACTACTCCAACAAGGCCACACCTCCTAGTCCTTTCAGAGAGTTTCACTCCCCAGTGACTATATGAGCCTATGGGGGCCATTCTTATTCAAACCACCACTCTAGCCATGGTACTCCCATGTGTGCTTTGATTACTTAGGTATGAATTCAGTAGTGTATATTGAATTATTTTGATATTTTTATTGGCAGCATTTCATATAGAAGACCTTGAAGAAAAAGCAGAATTTAATAGAGCTACTATTGCTATGTAGGAAAGGGCTGTTATTAATAAAGAGCTGTCACTAAACAAGTAGAAGTCAGAATGGCAGGTGTGCCTTTTAAGTTGAGATCAGTTTGTAGCATAATATTTTTCTTAAGGTTCTAAAGGGAGAATGAGATGTATAAAATTTCTAGATTTGTAAAAGATAAAGATTTTTCTGGACAGAAAAATGCCCAGCTAAAGATGATAATTAGTATGAATTTTGCATGGGAATGCAAATGAGTAAATGAATAGCTTGGAAAAACATGAATCAAAAATGATGTAATGTTTATTTTTAGCTATCAGTAATGACTAAGAATAAGAGGCAACATAGATCTTTTGCCCAAAGTATGAATATTGTTCTGTGTCCAGAACAAATACCAAGATATTTGGTGTCTTTGAGGGCATTAGAAACAGCATGATCTTACCCTTCGAACTGAATCGTACTTGTTATATTCTGTACTGGGTGTGAGTGTATGGCCCTTTGAATACCTAAAGTAGATGTCAATAGCAAGACAATGCCTGGGGAAGTCAGCAATGATACTTCCTTAGGTTTCTGACATAGGGTTTTACTAAATAGTCCAGGCCGACCCTGAACTCATGATACACCTGCCTGCTGGGATCACAGACCTTTGCCACTATGCACAGTGTTGTAGTAAAAAAAAAAAAAAAAAAAAAAAAGGTTTTATTATTAGCCCTATGATTATCATAGCTGTATTATCTAACCTGCTATCACAAATAAAAGACATAGACATCTGTTAGATTTTATAACTGCCTCATTTACCTTGGGCAGGGCAGATATTCCTACCTATGTTGATCACCTCACCATCCATTTCCCAGCTCCTATCCAGTGCCACCCCCCTTAACCATCCTATCCATCTATAATCGACAGGAAGAGGGGAAGAAGGAGGACGCCACGATGGGTTAGATGGACCATGTGGGGCTGGGAGGAAGGACTCCAATGGCATGAAAAGGCCCAGATAAAGAATAAAAGCAAATATTTAAAAGATTCTGGAAAAAGATTTGGCTTCCCCAAACCTTGTTAGAAGCAGTGCCAGCTAAAGTTAACAGAGCCACAGTGTCAGTTATGTGTAACCTTGCTCATTGTTGGGTGCTTACATTCTAAGCCCATCACTGTGTGTTGCAAAGTGAATCAGCTTTATTTGGTGAATTATATAAATGAAAAGTGTTGCATTGGTTTTAAAAGATCACATTAAAGTACTGGGTAATGAGAACCCTGTCTTAGTTAGGGTTATTATTGCTGTAGTAAAACAATATGACCAAAAACAACTTGGGAAGAAAGAATTTCTTCCACTTACAGTTCCATATGACATTCATCATCAAAAGCAGTGAGGACAGGAACAGGAACCCAAGCAGGGCAAGAACCTGGAGGCAGGAGCTGATGCGGAGGCCATAGAGGGGTGCTGCTTACTGACTTGCTTCTCATGATGCGCAGCCTGCTTTCTTATAGAACCCAAGACTAGCAGCGCAGGGTGGCTCCACCCACAGAAGGCTGCCCCCCCATCAGTCAGTCACTAAGAAAATGCTTCAAAGCGTGCCTGCAGCCACATCTTACTGAGACACTTTCTTAATTGAGGTTCCCACCTCTCATGACTCTAGCTGAGTCAGGCTGACATAAAACTATCCAGTACAAACCCTAAAGAAAAGTGAATTTGAGAATTTATGTGAACTTAAGGCTGTGTCTCACTTTATTCCCAGCATTTGGGAGCCAGGGGCAGGAGGCTTTCTGCATTCAAGGCTAGTCTAGTCTACATAGCAAGTTCCAGGTCAGCCAGGGCTATGTAGTGAGGCCCTACTTCAAGAAAAAAAGGTGTGTGTGTATGGGGGGGAGTCTGTGGGGCATTCTGAATGATTTTTGGACAGTACTAGTGCCATATAGGCTATGTTCACCCAGGGATGTGTGTTGATGTCGTTGTCAGTGTGTGTGTGGTGGGGTTGGAGTTGGCAGAATTCTTAGTCTGATTCATTTAATGATGTAGCCTGCTTAGTGAGCTACTTCCAAATCTGAACTTGATACTTGGCATTGATAGTTTCACCATCACTTGAAACTTGGAATGGGGGAGGCACCTCTTCTTCAGGCTGCAGGCCTGCAAAGCTCCCAGGTTGGCCATAGTGGAGTTTCACTGATTTCTTCCATCCATTCTCATTTGGAATTATTTTTCCTGTTTTCTTCTTGACCTGAATTAGTCAAGGGCCAGGAAATCTCAGTTCTGCCACAAAGCCTTTAGTCACTGATAGCTTTTTGTCACTTGAAGCTTCAGTCTACCCAGGATGTTTCGTCTTTATTATCTGACTCATCTTGGTTCGTAGCCATGCACAGCTGCATAACTTTCAAGTTATCTTGTCTCTCCGGGTTGCTGGCCAGCTGTTTGGAGATGGTGACTGTCTTATGCTCTCTGTGGTGCCTCACATGTGATAAGTCCCAGGAATACTTTCTTGGAAGGAGGTGCTTTCAATGCAAGTGGCTGAGGACATGGTTGTCTTGTTCTTGCTAAAAGTGGTTTCCTTCTTTGTAGGTTTCACGTGGACAAACTCTCCTCGGCTCATGTATACCTTCGATTACAAAAGGTAACTGGACGTGAACATGGATTCATGACTTTTTCTTTAGCTTTGAACATCATATATTCTTTTTTTGTGTGGTTAAGTTGCTTAAATAATAAATGTGTTCAAAATTGTAAAGATTGTAAATGTCTTCCTCCTACCTAGAAAATTGTTCTGGAAAATTCTGAATGATTTCCCAGGTAGAAGGCCCCCCACCTTGTCTAGCCAGTTCAGTGTATCACCTGTCCTCTCTGCTTTCTCTCCCCTTCAGTTCAGTTGATGCTGGCATACAATTTCTAGTGGCTTCTTTTTCTCGGACTCTTTCAGTCCACTTACCTCACAGGGCACCTGTTCCTGGTTATCAGAGTGTCTTTGGATAGTCTAAAACAGCATGGTGGTAATAGGAACAAAGATTCCATGTGCCCTGGTTATACAGTGCTACTGTTTTGTTTGTTTGTTTTTTGTTTTTTTCCTAATCTGCCTTAATCAGTATTTTTGGTAGTTTTGTTTGCTTGTTTGAGGCAGGGTTTCTCTGTGTAGCCTTGGCTGTCCTGGACTCACTTTGTAGACCAGGCCAACCTCGAATTTACAGAGATCCGCCTGCCTCTGAGTGCTGGGATTACAGGTGTACAGCTCTTTATCAGTATTTTTGATAGTTAAAGGACATAGAATGTATGTTGTATGTATTACATTTAAAAAATGTATTTTGGACTTAAAAGATTTTAGAAAGTTACAAAGGTTATATGGCTTTTCCTGTTGCTAGTATCTCATGTTACATAGTAGATATCTCAAAACCAGCAGGCCAAACACACTACTGTCAACTAAATTCTAGACTTTATTTGAGCAGTTTTTCCATTAATGTTTCTTTTCCAGAAACCATTGTACATTCACTTGTTCTCCCTGCCCTGATGAAAATGTTCCTTGTTTTTTATAATCTTGATAGTTTACCTGGTGATCTTAGAGAATGTCATCAACTTATATGTGTCTTAGTTTTTTCTCATGACTATATAGAAGTTACAGGCTTGAGGGGAAGTAAAGCACAGAGGGGGAGTACCCTCTGGTGGCATGAGCCTGGCTGCCTGGCCAGGTCTATGACAGCCAATTTTTTCCACCATGGCACTGCACTCCCAGACTTGGTTATTACAAATGAAGTTGGGGTCCAGCTTCTACGCAGGCAGGGGTAAAATGTAGTTCCACATTTTGGAGTAGGGTAATTGCGTTATTTAGGATTCATGCAGAATGGGACTTGTTTCTTTCCCTTTTTTTGTATCAGCAAGGGCTTGGGTTTATTGTATTCCTTGGGCCCTTGTGTATACCCTAGTGCTGTGTTCTGTTGTTTTTTATCTAGCTCTGGTGAAATCCTTTTCAGCTTGCCTCCTGTGCTCTGCTGACAGGTACTCAACCTCTTATTTATTTTAATTTAAATTTTATTATTAATAATAATAATTATTATTTAATTTTATTTTATGTGCATTAGTGTGAAGATTCCTTAGAACTGGCATAACAGACAGTTGTGAGCTGCTATATGGGTGCTGGGAATCGAACCTGGGTCCTTTGGAAGAGCAGACAGTGCTCTTAACCACTGGCCCATCTCTTTAGCCGGATTATTATTATTTTAATTTTGGTTTTGTTTTTGTTCTGAGACAAGAGTTTTATTTTGTAGTCCAGGATGGCCTCAAATTCAAAGAGGTCTTCCTGTCTCTGCCATCTTAGTGCTGGATTCAAAGGTGTGTGCCATTATACCTAGCCAAAAATTATTTGTAACAAAGTCTTGCTGTGTGGTCCTAGCTGGTCAGGAACCTGCTAGGTAGAGCAGGCTGCCTTTGAACTTGTGATCCTTCTGAATACTGGGATTACAAGGATACATGAGAGTAATTTATAGCAAGTAATTTATAGCATTCCGTAGTCTCTTGAACTATGAGACTTAAAGTATGAGCTGCAGGATGTGGCAGCATTCCTTGCCCTTAAGTTGTATGACAGCATGTGCGAGGTATGTGTTCAGAGCGAAGGCTGCAGTGAAGTCACTGCACATGACAGGAAGTAAAAGAGAAGTGTTTGTTTATGAATTAATTTGGGACCATCGTGTGTTTCAGAAGCCTTCTCAGCTGCCAGGCTGTGAGACTGCAGCTCATGCTTCAAGAAGCTGGAAACTCAAGGACAGTGGTGTAATGATTTTGATCTTCTGCTTGTGGTTTCCACTCAAAAAATATGGAAAGATCAGTTTAAGCTGTCGTTTCCCATTCTTTCTGAACATCTGTGACATATCTAGACTCTTTAATCTCAGCCTGCAGCAGAGGTATTCCTGGTGACTGCATTACTTTTTAGAGTCATGGTTTGCAAGCTTGTTACTTTGTTGTTTTCTTGTTTGTTATTTTGACTATGGCACAATTCATAGGAAAGCTTCCTTGTCAGAATTTAGATTGTGTGCAACTTTT
Organism: Psammomys obesus; assembly: GCF_907164565.1. NCBI lineage: Eukaryota > Metazoa > Chordata > Mammalia > Rodentia > Muridae > Psammomys > Psammomys obesus. The sequence continues at coordinate 4,006,443 of NW_026591086.1, forward strand.
CAGCATTATAAATCCTCATTAAGAAATGTTTCTGTGTTGGCCATGCCAGTCTTGAACCCTGGGGTTCAAAAGACCTTCCTACCTCAGCTCTCTGAGTAGGTGGGACTGGAGGCAGACATGCACCACTGCACACTGGAACTTGCCGTGTAGAACAGCCTGCACTCATGGCTCTACAGTACATAACTACCTACTTCCTCCTGCATAGAAGGGACCAGCTCTTCCCTTATTGGTCATTATGTGGGTTAAGAGCTGGCATGCCTGAAGCTTTGCAGAGTGGCCTCTGACGGGTACTGGGCACTGTGGATCTTGAGTTTTGAATCCAACCCAAACTGTGAAGATGCAAACTCTCAGCAGTGTTCGCTAAGAGACTTCGTCCATTTTGAAACCCATAGAAAAGTCACGGAGCCTTTTTTTTAGCTCACTAATGTGGGTGGCTCAAAGCAAGATTGTGACCTTTACATGTTTTGACACGTGAGCTCTTGCATTGCTGCTGCTGTTGCTACCTCCATTGGCTGCTTATCTTACAGTGAGCAGCACAGTAGGGGAAGAACATAAGAACCTGACTGTGGGGCCCTGGAAGGATGGTTCAGTGGTTAAGAGGACTGTCTGCTCTTCCAGATGTCCTGAGTGCAATTCCCAGCACCCAGATGGCAGCTCACAAGGATCTCTTCTGGGTTCTGATGCTCTTTTCTAGCATGCAGGTGTACATGCAGATAAAACACTCATCTACATTAAATAAATAAATAAATCTTAAAAAAAAAAAAAACCTCACCCTGATTATGGCTGGTGAGATGTTTGAGATCTTGAATTCTAAGGTGTCTTTCAAAGGAAGGTTTTAGGGACCTCAGCCAGGAAGACCTCTATGTCAGAATGGGTACCATTTCCCCCCAAGTTTTCCAGAAATGTACAAGGATGACAAAAACTGCCGAGACATAACTGCACTTCATGTATCCAACATGGCTTTTAAAATGTGTTAAGTACAGTTTTCTGCGTTAGTGTCTTCTCTTAGTTCAGGTAGCATTCTCTGGTGGGCATGGTAAATTTACTTCATCTTTCAGTGTTCTGTGATTCCCCCGAAGAGCCCCAGCTCGTTGTGAGCCTGTGTCCAGCAGGTAAGGCAGCAGATGTCCTGGGAGTGCTCCAGTGACCATCAGTAACAAAAGAGGGTTATTTGCCTTGTTTTCTGTTATAGGGAGAGAAGATAGAAGACATTCCAAAGGAGGTTCTGATGGACTGTGCCCAACTTGTGAAGGCCAACAGCATTCAAGGTCAGATTTCCTAGAGGCGCTTTCTGAATCAGCATGCTCCTTTTCTGTCTGGAATGAAGCCAGCTGAGCAAGCACGCTGTTGACTTCGGCATGAGCCTGGGGACAGCAGAAGACCGGTTTGAGGAGGTGGCCATTTTGTGGCTTCTCGGAAAACTAAAAACTCATCTCCCACTCCTCTGAGTGTGACTGTCTGTTCTGAATCTTGGCTCTTTTGACTCTTTCCATTTCCTTGAACAGGAGGTCATCTAGCTTTGCCTACGACTTTTGGTAACAGGGCAATATTGATAGCTGGGAGATGTGTCTCATGGCTTTGTCGTTAACAGTGGTGTCTGTTACCATCATTTGTCAATAGATTTTAAAACTAGAGGGCTTTGTTGCAGTTTCCTTTTTAAAAAATTTTTTAAATATAATTTTATGTTTATGGTTTTCTGTTTGCATGTATGTCTCTGTGCCATGTGTATGTCTGGTGCCCTTGGAGCCCAGAAAAATTTGTCAGATTCCCTGAAACTGAAGTTACAGACAAATGTGAGCCATCATGTGGGTGTTAGGAATTCAACCCAGATCTTCTAAGGTTTCAGTTTTTACTTCAGCAACTGAAGATCTAAGACATTCTAACTCTTCCCATAAAATAAAACGTCCTCACTTATAACAACCTGTTGATTATGGAGTTGAAACCTGGTGGCTCCAGAAAGCAAGTCTGAATCTTCTTTGTGTACATACCTGATTTGTTATTAGGTTGGATTTGTTATTAGGTTGGATTTGTTATTCTAAGAACCAAGAATATCTAAGGTTCTTTAACTGGTAAGCCATTTCTCCAGCCCCTTGTTTGGGTTTTTTGAACCAGGAGCGTTCTATGTAGCACAAGCTAATGTGGAACTCACTCTGTGGCTCAGGCTGGCTTCAAACTCACAATTCTATTTCAGCTTCCTGGATACTGGAAGTATAGGTGTGTTTAACTACACCAGGCTTAGAGCCAGAGTCTTTAAATCATGCTTTTTTTTAAATTTTTTTTTTCTTTCTCTTCCTTACTTTTTCCTTCATTTAATTTTGAGTCTTTTGACTCTGTTGTTCTCCTTACTAACTTACTCTTAGTTAGCCAGTCTGGGTGGTCCCTGAGTGTCATTATCTTCCAAAAGCTCTCTGAGTGAGTCCAATGTGCAGTGTGAGTTGGGAACAATCACCTTATGTGTTTTAGGCTGTGGTTAAAATACTGGGCCTGGGGCCTGCATAATTATATTACATAAGATTAAATCTATTCGAAAGGTCTAGAAGTGTGGTTACTAGGAAGGGGATTGGCAGTTATGGAGAGGGTTGAGAGGTGTAGGTCTAAATGATTGAGCTACTAGATGAGATTTTAGGGGTAGGATGTAGACCTAGATAGAGAGAGAGAACTGTTATAAATGAAATTGGAAGGTGATCCAGAGCAGACACAGCTGATAACAGGCACTGGAGTCTGAGATTACACGATGGGAACGTGGCAGCATTCCTGTAGACTGGTGTCTTCAGTCTCAACCCAGGCAGCCCTAATAACAAACTAGGTGTGTAGACAAAAGAAGCTTCAGACTTGCCTTTTGGAGCCACCAGGTTTCAACTCCATAATCAACAGGTTGTTATGAGTGAGAACATTTTCTTTTATGGGAAGAGTTAGAATGTCTTAGATTTTCAGTTGCTGAAGTAAAAATTGAAAGTAATGAGCTGTTTATTCTGCATGCCATCCTCTTCCATGCAGCCTTGTTCTCCCTTGCCCCTGGCTTGCAGGGGAGCCTGGGTTCAGAGAGCTGTAGACTCTTTATTCTAAATGTCCTTAGTTGATGAGCTCTAGAGAAAACGGGGGGGGGGGAAGAGTCGTGACACGGACTACTCCCCTTTCTTCCTCAGCCTTCCACAGTGATCGCTCACATAGCAGAAATGGAGCTAAGCCCCTTAATCAGTACCGAGGATGCTGCTGAGGACTGAAGAGAACTATGAAGTTGCAGAGGACACCCCAGTAGCAGTTCTGTAGTTATACAGTTCTGTTGAGAAGAGAGAGTGATTGTCACCTCTCAACTTGCCCTGCTGGTTGGGTATTGCTAGGCTGGGCCTCTGGAAATCCCAGGCTGTGGCTGGCTAGCCATAAGAATATAAGGAAACTCAGTTGGTCCTTTTCTCTAGAACATGATGAATTTGCATTCAAGATTCAGGAGTTCTTGGAAGTCTATGATGTTAGTCATGGATGGACCCTTGCTTTTTCTACTTTGATACTTTGGCTTAATGTTCAGTTTCCCAATTCCTTTGGTGCTCTGTGACATCGGAAGTGAGCTCTTTTCAAGCCTCATCTAGGGTGGATGATGTTTTGCTGCGGGTGAGGGCTGTGCTGCTCAGTCTCATGTTTCCTGCCTGTTGAAGACAGTCTCTCTTGGCAGGCTGCAAGATGAACAACGTTAATGTGGTGTACACGCCGTGGTCTAACCTGAAGAAAACAGCTGATATGGATGTGGGGCAGATAGGCTTTCACAGGCAGAAGGATGTAAGTGTTCCTACCACTGCAGGAGGCGGAGCCTGGCTCCAAGCTGCGTGTGCTGTGCTTCCTAAGGGCAGTAACGTGGACAGCCTAAGCCCTGGAAAGCCAAAGCCTTGCACCTCTGAGGTTTGAGAAGAATAATTTAGGCTAAGTTCTTTCCCCCTTACCTCCCACACAGGTAAAAATCGTGACAGTGGAGAAGAAAGTGAATGAAATCTTGAACCGATTAGAAAAGACCAAATTGGAGAAATTTCCAGACCTAGCAGCAGAGAAAGAAGGCAGAGATCGTGAAGAGAGGAATGAGAAAAAAGCCCAGATTCAGGAAATGAAAAGGAGAGAGAAAGAAGAAATGAAGAAGAAAAGAGAAATGGATGAGCTTAGGTATGCTGGGGCTGTGGCCTTGCTGTTGACACGGGTTTTCCCCATGGGTTCTGCTCAGATTTCCCTCTAAGAATAATGCCCTGGTGGCTGGAAACCACAGAGAAGCTTGGAGTGTTGATTGAGTTGTTAAAAGGTGGCTGTGTTGATGGGTCGAATTGCCCTCTTACAGAGGTGCTGGGTGTGAGCGAGTAAAATTAAAGGTCTGGTTTCACTTCACCGTAAGCTATCATGAGCTTTCCTCAGAATCCGGTTTGTTCTTGGGAAAGGAAAAGGTATAGGATTGTATAGTGTTGAGCAGCTGTGCCATTGGAGCGGTGATGTAAAGCGAGTAACACAGAGATGCTTTCAAGTGTCTTTTCTGCCTTTTGTAAGTTGAATGTAGTTAGTATGATAAGACCTGCTTCAGTATCCTGCAGTTTTATAATTTTGGTGACGAGCCTAGCCTTTAATGGCTGAGCCGTGTCTTCAGCCCATCCTACAGTTTTAAACAGCAGTTAGAATACAGTTTGGCTCTTGAAATCTTAGTGAAGGTGACCATGAGAATGCTGACTCTATCAGTTTTCTATTGCTTCTATAATAGATTGCCCCAAATATAACTCCTCAAAGCAACATACAAGAAGTTCTGATTTATCAACAGACAAGTCGACAGGACAGTTCCTTTCTGGAGGCTGTAGAGGAGACTCTTCAGTTTCCAGAGGTTGCCCACATTCTGTGGCTTGTTGCCCCTTCCTCTTCCTTCTCTGCCTTTCAGGAGCCATGTGACTAGATCAGACAGAATCACATCATCCCCAGTAATCTCCCTGTCATAAAGAACTGTTACACCCACAGAGTGTGCGTCCACATAGGACATCATGTGTATTGCTTCTGGGGATTTGGATATGATCATTCTGGGGAAGGGAGAGCTTCTGAAACGTCATTCCACCTGCCACACTGAACATGCATTACTGTACTTGAACAGGCCCTTGCCCCTTGCCTTGTTTCTGTTTAGAGTATGGTGTTGGCTTTTTGAGATAGCTAGCCTCAAACTAGTAAACCTCCTTTATCTGCCTCCTACGTGCTGGGGTTACAGGCATGTACCAGTACACCCACATACCCCTTGTTTTTCTTTTCATTTTTCTCTTTATGTAGTGCTGTGCATTGAGCTAGGTCCTCATGCACAGCAGGCAAATGCTCTAGCGTAGAGCTCTGTCTCTGAGGCCTCTCTTGTCTCCCTTAACAGGAAGCTCCCCTTGTGACTTGTAGTAATGGTTTCCACGGGTCCCATTTGTGATATGTGCACCAGAAAGGGCACAAGAACAGTGTGGGGAGACATCAAATTAAAAGCCACCTCTCTGGATTTGTCCTGACTCAGATTCCTCTGAACATCCTGGGTTCTTAGGAAGCTTGCTGGGCAAGGGCATAGCTGCTGTGATTGTCTGTGCCAGGTGTGAGGCACCTGCTTATGTTCCTATCCAAGTTCTGCTGAATCGGAGAGACTGACTTCTTTTAAGGTTGAACATTTAGAGATGGAGGGCTCTGGGAATGTTGTCCTGCTCTGGCCTGCTGACTGAAGCCGGCGGACACAAAGATTTGGATAGCTGCTATGGCCTGCAAATGAGAGCCTGCTATGAGTTGTTAAAAATGGCTTGCTCTGGTAACATTTGTGAGTCTGGCCCGCAAGATTTACACCTGTCTGAGTTAGGTTTTTCATTGCTGTGAAGAGACACCATGACCATGGCTTTTCTAACAAAGGAATGCATTTAATTGGGTCTGGCTTAGAGTTCACAGGTTTATCGTCATGGTGGGAAGCATGCAGGCAGACATGGTGCTGGAGAAGTAGCTTAGAGTTCTATATGCAGATCCTCAGGTAGCAGGAAGGGGGAGTAACATTGGGCCTGCTTGAGCATCTGAAACCTTATAGTCCACCCCAGAGACATACTTCCTCCCTCAAGACCACACCTCCTAATAGTGCCACTCTCTCTCAGCCTACAGGTGGGGAGGGAGAGAACATTTTCATTCAAACCACAGCATCTAATTCTTGTTTTTAGTTTGTAGTAGGGGAAAATTGAAGAAAACATTTTTTTTTTTTTGTTTCCTTTGCATCTTTAACAGTTTTGTTTAGAAATTTGTGTCTTATGCTAGAAACACAGTATCACTTCATTTACATCTTTCCTAAGGAGGAATAGCTCACACTTTCAACGTTTGCCATCTGTCTCACTTTGTACTTGAAAGTGCTTCCTGCATGTCCTCACTCAGCAGGGAGCTATTTCTGCTACCTGCAGTTGCAAAAGAGCAGAGTCTGAACAGCAGCTGAGCATCTCGCTGAGAGTTACAGCTAAGTGTCTGTCTGATTCTCCAGTCAACACATTACTGCCCTCTGCTGCCCTCCAGGTAATTCAGTTTTACACAGCATTCATTCAGAATAAATCGAACACTATATAGAGGCTATCATTTACCTGGAAATAACATTTTTGGTTTTGAATTAAGCTACTTTGGGGGTCTTAATTTGGCTTTATTAGTTTCAAAACAGCAAGCATTTAAACAAAAGAACCCATTAACAAAAAACAGTTTTACGCTCTTCTCGGTTTGTTTTCAAAGTATCTATATTAAAAGTGTTCATGGGCCTGAGGGTAAGTCTCTGTCTTGCAGAATAAACTCTGCTTGGGAAGTTCATCCTGTCCGTTGGTTTCACCCAGGCTGATCTTCCTTGTGAGCTTCAGTGGTGGTGTCTCTGTTGTTCACGCCCTGTCCAAGCAGCATTTCATCACAAGCTTCGGAAGGCAGACCACGAGGCAGGGCCGCTGTGCCCGGGGGTGATGACCTTCAGTTTGTTCCACAAATCCAGTACTGCAATTTGTGAAAAACTTCAGCAGTGGGCTTTATGCTTCTAACATTTTGGCTATGTTTTCGAGACAGTCTTACTAGCCCTGGCTGGCCTCAAGTGAAGTCTGAGCTTTTTCTTTTTCCTTGTAATTTTAATACACTTATTAAATACACTATTTTAATTCATTAGTTAATTAATTAATATTTATTTTAATATACTTTTCATTCTAGCATCTCTTTAAACTCTATCTTTGAATCGTCTAACCAACAGATCAGATCCTGTGCTTCTTACCTGCTTTGTTTTGGTCTTGGTTTTTATTTGACCTTTTGAATTATCATACAAAACACTTATGTACACAAAACATGATCCCACTGTATAGACCATGAACAAAAGACAAAAGCAGTGGCCACGGTCATGAAGATGGAGTTGGGTAGGTAGCGTATGGAAGTTGTGCTATTATGACAAAGGATGAGAACTGTAGCCGCCTGATATAAGTTCTTACATCGGGGATATAAGTTAGAACTTACGGCTCTGTGAGGCAGAAGTCCTGGAGGGCAGTACAGTGGAAAGTCAGGGCAAGTATGTCACTACTTTTAAGATGTAAACTTGGTTTCCAGGCAGAGATCTCTTCAGCAAGGAGATTCACATATGTCTGCTCTAAGTGGTAGAGAAGAAACTGAGACCAACCTGTCCCTGATACAAGGCCAGAGTTATCAAGCCAGTAAAAATGCAAAATAGTGCATTTAGTGACTTAGAAAGATTCGGCACAGTATGTAAGTGTCGTGGGGGTAATTGTGGGGAAGTGGGCTTGTAAGCAGAAGCAACAAGTAGAAGATAAAGCCTTGGTGAGAGGATGGCCAGTCTCTAAGAGGTGACTGCTCTTCCTCCTTTTTATTGCTCTTTGCATTTTAAAAAGAGTGCTGGGAGTTGAACCCAGGGCCCTGTGCTTGCAAGCACTCTACCACAGTCTCACCAGGTTGTCCAGGCTCACCTCATACTCATGATCCCCCTGCCTTAGACTCCATATAGTTGGGATGACAGGCAGGTGCCACCACAGCCAAACTCCTACTGCTGTCTACCGTAAACTGATGCTCTGTGTGCCTGGGACTCTTCCTGTTGATTGTAAGTTCCTGCAAAGCCTTGTGACTGCTGTAGCAGACAGCATTTTGCATTGTATCATGAAGGAATATATGGAACTGAATTCTCTGATAGAATACTTCTAGAAGCTAACATCAGAACTAAGGAGTGCGCTAAGCAGCCATTCTGTAAGTTCAGGGTCCTTATATGGGAAGCAGCAAGATAAAATGGGACCAAAGTTTTAGATGTTTGGAATACTGGGTCGAGAAGATTCAAGGAGCGTAGACCCAGGCTATGAAGTTCCCTTGGCCTGTTTTGTCTTCTATCTGAGCATTTCAAGCAGGGCTGGAGTGATGGCTTTGCAGGTAAAAGTGCCCCACTGGCTTGATGAACTGAGTTTGGTCCCCAAAGTTTATGGTGGAAAAAGAGCTGCCCTGTGACCTCCAGGCACATGCTGTACTTCCACATCATATGTACACTAAAGAAAGAATCTCCTCTTTCAAGTCTCTAGCAAAGGTGATGGGGCTTTTGAGTGAATGAGTAAGTCAGTTTTTTGTGAGACAGCATTCACTGTGTCCCAGCCTGACTGGGAATTCACTGTGTCCCTAAGCTGACCTCACACTTGTGGCAGTCTTCTGCCACAGCCTCCCGAGTGTTGGTTTTGCAGGCATGAGTCCAGCTGGCAGCATGTGTTTTAGTAAGAGCTCTTTGCCTATTGGAATATAGAGGGAGCCAGAGGCAGTGTAGACAGAAGTTAAGAAGTGATTCACCGTGGTCCACACCACAGAGGATGCAGCGTGGACTCAGTGAGAGGCAAATCACTGGTGAAGTGGTAGGACCTGGTTAGATGGTAGCTTGGGTTGAAGAGAAAAGCCGAAAACGGTTCCTGGGTTTCTGTCTTGAAGTGGAATGGACAGGGATGCCATTCTAGGTAATAGGAGAAAGAAATGTTTGTTTCCATAGGAGAATAGATTTTTGCATTGGATACAGACCAAAAGTGTGGAACTATCTCTTAGGAATCTAAAAAGGTGTTGGGGCAGTTGGGTTAATGGGGGATGCCCAGAGGAATCGTGGCCGCCAGAGATGCACATTTGTGTGTGTGCTACTTTCATCAGAGTGGGGACAACTAGCCTACTGAGCCTTCTGCCAGTGTGGTAACCATCTGTGAGATGGGGGTTGACACAGTAATCTCATTCGGGCTTTAGGCTGAAATGAAATGCTTTTTGAGAAATAATCTCACTTTGAATATTTTCTTTCCTTCTAGGAGCTACTCATCACTAATGAAAGCTGAGAATATGTCCTCAAATCAAGTATGTTCCTGTTTCTTGCTTTAATGTTGTGCCTTGAAATACTTCACAGAGAGTCTTTCGTAATTGTGTCGCTGACCCTTATAGCATTGCAAGTTGTTTACCATGATTGGCAGCTAGTATGGGGGGTGTCGGAGGATTGGCCAGAGGAGGATTATGGCAGGCATTGCCTTCCTTCCCTGTGATCTTATGTTTGCTTTTGTATGGGTCACTTTGTAAAAGGAGGGTCTGGAACCTCACCCCTATGAAGGGCAGGCCTATTAATATTGCAAGATGTGTCACTCAGCTTTCTCTTACTCATAACACAATGTCTGAGATAATCAACTTATGAGGAAAGAAACTTTCTTTTGACTCAGGAGTTTGTAGTTTTCGGTCAATGGTCCTGCTGCTTTGGGCCCAATATTAAGACAACATCATGGCAGGAATACCTGACAAGGCAAGCCACTCATCTATGGCAGCCTGGAAACAAAGAGGGAAAGAGGAAGTGGAGAGTCCCGGTTCCCAGTGAAGGGCAAGCTTTGGGTACCTGACTTCACACCAGGCACCGCCTCTTAAATGTCCTACCTCCCAGACATACCATGGGCTAGGGAACAAGCCTTCTGCACGTGGGGACATTTCCAGACACAACTGTGGCACAGTACTGTAGTCCATTTTTTTTCTCCTTTGCTATTTCCATTTATTAGTAACCAGAATTATCTCTTTCAATTAAAAAAATAAATGTACCAAATACAGAGATCATATGCTATAGCCTAAATACCAACACTGATTTTTTTTTTTTTCATACTTGTCATGACCTGGAATAAGTGTTGACATGTTTCAGGTTTTTTGTTTTGTTTTGCTTTGCTTTTTTCTTTGAAATAGGGTTTTGCTTTGTTGCTCAGGCTGCCATAAAGCTCGCCTTAACCCCAGCCTTCCTGCCTCTGCTCCCCAGGTGCTGAGGTTACTTCCAAGTACGCACCATCACATTTGGCTCAAATTCTTTTACAATATGCTTTTAAAATGCCTGCTTTAGGACGGTATGGTCAGATGTGCTAGACATGAATTGCAAATGCTGCTTAAATGAAAAAAATAATTAAAAACCTGTGTTTTTCAGCCATACTAGCTTTGTGTGGCCTGGTACCTGCCATTACTACAGAAAGTTCTGGAAGTGGCTCAGTTTTCCGCTTAAGGTTATTTACTCAAACTCCAGGTTAAGTGCTCGAATTGCAATCAGTAGGATTTTAGACATTGTTTATATCCAGTAATTGTACAAAAATGGGCAAGAACACACCTTTGCTCCCACCTCTGTGAACTAAATTTTTGAGGCTCCTTTATAAATTGAGCTGTGTCTATAAATTATTTCTGAAAATCTTCAGAATAGCGCTGTGCAGTCCATTAGGACTGAATGTGAAGTCAAGGCGTTTAAGCTGTCAGTAGGGTGAGCCTACTTCATTTTTAGCCTTTCTGAGTATTGCTTAGCACAGAGACATTACCTCATGAGGCGGTTGTAACCTGTAAACAAGGGTGTGCCCCCAAGACTTTGCTAGACTCAGTCATGGCATAGGTCATCGTCATTGACTTCCTTAAAGTCCTGAGTTTGTTTAGTCCTTTGCACATTAGTCTTGGCTTTCCTGAACTCAGAACATTGCAGGGGCCTGTGATAGAGTCCAAGTCAAATTCAGTTAAAACTAATGCTCCTGTCTCCTCTCTGCCTACTGATACTTTTGAAACTTTGTATTTAGAAGTGGCTTTCCACCAGTAATCTAGCTGGTGTTTCAGTCTTGTACATATTGTTCCTGTCACAGTGGATCTTTAAGAGCTTACATGTTGTTTAGACTTGGAAACATGTACATGCCTATGAACACACACTCATATGTATACGTGTGTGTGTGCGCACACATACATTTGCACACGCCGCCTCCTGAAATGTTTTCAGCATTGGTTACAAGTCCATAGAAATACTAAAATCTAATATCTGTGGGTGCTCAAAAGCCTTGTGAAATGGAAAAGTATTTTCATGTAACTTACATTTTATCTCCCCATGTGCTTTACTCTGTGTATTATCACTTATACCAAATACAGTGTAAATGCAGTGTAAATAGTTTCACACTGTTGCTTAGGAAGTAATGACAAGAAAAAGGCCAGTGCCTGTGTTGTGGGATTCCTAAGTGCTTTCTGTGCGTTTGGATCTGCAGACATAGACCCCCGCAGGGGCAGAGGACCAGTGGTGCACGAAAATGCATATGGATGCCACTGTTCAAAGTCCCAGGACTGCAGTGTTCAGTGTGAGGCCAATGCTCCCTTCCCCTCCTGCTCTGTTACGTGCTGCCATGCATGAGGGGCTCCAGTGGAAAGGCTTCAGTCTCCTGTTACTGTCTTGTCTTTTACAACCTAATTTGCCGTGTGATCTCTTGATCGTCATTCAAAGGCTGATGCGCACGTTAGATAGGACTGTACAAGCTCATCAGGAAGAGTGCTAGTCTCCGTCTGAGCTAGATTTTCATCTGAATTGTAGTCTTCCCTTTAGCCTAACCTCTTTTTTTTTTTTTAAATAAATATATTTAAAAAAAAAAAAGATTTATTATTTATACAGTAGTCTGCCTGCAGGCCAGAAAAGGGCACCAGTTCTCATTATAGATGGTTATGAACCACCATATGGTTGCTGGGAATTGAACTCAGGACCTTTGAAGGAATAGCCAGTGCTCCCAACCTCTGAGCCATCTCTCCAGCCCTTAGCATGACCTCTTTGATCTGTAATTTTTAGTTCTTTTTTTATTTGTGCTTGGAGGCATAGATTATTACTGTTATGTTCCTCTTATTTGTCAGTTTACCACTTAGGTCTGTCTGGTAAGCCAGATAGTACAGGGACTGGGAAATCCAAAATGTAATAGTTGTCCAAGGAAAGTCCTGGACAGCAGGTATGTCATTAAACATGCCGGTGGTCCCAGAACACGTGCCCTTGGGCAGTGGGATCTCTGCACTGACATCCAATGCGTAGCCCCTGTGGGATGAGTGCTCTTGTCTTGCTACCAGTCAGGTGGCCAAATTGAGTTGTTTTTCCTCACTGGTGGAGAAGAGAAGCTGACAGAGAAGGTGCACACCATCTTTCTGATGTCTCTGAAGCTGCTCCTGAATCGAGGACTTTGGAGGCAGCCCTCCTGGTACTGGGACAGAACACAAACAGTTGAGCCAAGTTTCCTGTTGTTCTGATTCCTGTGCTAAAAAAAGAGAAGCGCATGGGCTGGACACATGGTTCTTGCAGTGGACCTGGGTTCTGTTCCTGGCACCCACATGGTGGCTCACAATCTCTTAGAACTCCTCTTCCAGGGGATCCAGTGCCCTCTTCTGACCTCCCCATGGTTTCTACAAGCATACACTGCACACACACACACACACACACACACACACACAAATACATTTTTAAATGGTACTTTATTATTTTATGTGTGTGTGTGCTTTGTGTGTGTATGGCTGTGCACCACACACATGCAGTGTCCTGGTGGCTAGAAAATGTTGGATCCCCTGGAACTGTAGTTATGGATGGTTATGAGCCACCAAATGGGTTCTGGGAGTCAAACCTGGTTCTGCTGCATGAATAGCAAGTCTCTTAACCACTGCACCATCTTTCCAGACCCTAAAATGAACATTTTTTAAGAAGAGGGGGGAGGAGCAATATAGAGCCACCGAATGAAGCCAGAGAAAAACAGTGTTTATAGAAACCTGTTTTCTACCCTCACCTCAATGTTTTTCTAGCATTTCTAACAAGAGTCCTTAAAAGAAAAAGAAACCTAAGTCGGTCCTGTCTCTGGCAGTACTGGCGTTAAGCAGTAAGAGACAGAAGTTGAATCAGGACAATGGCCAGTGCTTCACAAGCCAGCCATTGTGCCGGAAAAGAACCCTGCCAGTGTGCGCCAATGCGAGGAGCTGCCGTGCGGCCATGCAGTAAGATTGGCCCTTGACCCGTGTGCTGTCCTGTGTAGGAGACCAAGCCAGCTAGCTTGATTACTAGCCCGTGTTTGGTTTCTTAAGGACTTTACCTGTTAAAAAGAAGTGAATAAAATCAGCTATCTCTTGTCATACTTTTTTAAACTTCTATTTGCATTTATCTTTTTCTCCTTACCCCATCCCAATCCCTTTTTACACCTCAACACCAGGTATTAGAAAGGGTTAGTGAGAAGAGGGGACACAGTTCTCTTAGCTGCTTCCTGCTGGTTAGGGTCGTTGGGCTCCTTGGAGCCAGTCCAATCCTCATTTCAGGAGATCTCCATCTTCTTGTCTCACAACATCAACTAGGAGCATCAAGGGGGAAGCAGGTTCAGCCTTGTTCTTTCTCAGACCTCCTCACTCTGGGCTCTGGCGTTTATTCTCTCTCCAGAGTCCTCAGATTTAAACTATGTGCAGCTGATAGAGAGCCAACTCTCAGAACTCAAATGAGGCAAATAGTCTGCTGCTGTGGACCATCTGAATCAGTCCCACATCCCACACCTGGGACCAAAACTAAACCATGTTTACATCCACAGCATCTCTCATGTGAAATCACAAATCCATGAAAACCAGGGGGTTCAGCATGCTGGGATGTAGGGCATACATGTTTTGCATATGACAGTGTTATTGGCCTAAGGAAGCAAGATACCGTTCATGTAGTATACCTTGTTGAGGATCAGTCCAAAAGTTTCTAAAATTGTTGGTGTATTTAACATACCTTCCATGACATGAGCTGTGTTCAGTCACTGCAGGAAAAAAGTTTCCACAGCCCTCATCTCAGCTATTCATGTTTTAACGTTCAGGGTTTATGCTAAGTGATGAGCTATTCACTCCCCTTCTGCAGGGTCACATTTTCTTGTAGTCACTCTCTTCATACCGGCTACAAGTTGGGGTGGGCTTTACATTGTAATTTGGAAGCTGAGGTATCTGGCACCTTGGAGGCTGTGGCTACTCCTCCTGGTCATTCCAAGAGCTACTGACAACTGGGTAGTGGTGCATTTGGTTGTCTTCCTGCTGTCTTTCTGAACCCTGAGATTAGGAATAAGAAGGGGCTGGTGGGTTGGCATGGTAATTATAAACAGAAAGTACCGATTGACTGTTCTCAGTGCCTTCATACTTTCACTCTTGGTCTCCTACAGGATGGTAACGATTCTGATGAGTTCATGTGAGCCGAGCAAAGGAGCCCTGGGAAGACATGAATGTGAAGACCATTACAGATCTTTTGATTTCATCTGTGTTCTGAATTACAGAAGAAACCAACCAATCAATCAGAATTCTACCTTCAGTGTACATAGACATCATTCATTTTTGGAGTTTAAAAAAAAAAAAGTTTTTTTTTTTTTTTTTTTTTTCTGATGGAAAGAACAGATGTATAATATAGTTGAACTTGAAGACAATGTATAACTTTAGGAAGAGGAAAATATTTTTGGCAGAACATACGTCAGTACCTCGTGAAGGCTGGCTGCCTTTGTTCTTGAGATAGACATTTGATCAGACCAACTCCGGAAAGTGTTTCTTTGGCTGCAGTTTGTCCTGGAAGCAGACATCATGAAATGCATTTCCTACTTCTAAAATCTCTCTACTTCTGTTAAGTAGACTGTTGGTGGTTTGCTCAGGCCAGGCTCTCAGTAATCATTTCCTGATAGAAGAAAGGCATATGGGTTTTGAAGACAGTTGCAGTACTTACTTAACTTGGATTTCAATATTGTTGGTGTCAGAGTAGCTGGCCCAGTTCTTAGCTTATTCTAAGGGTTATGTTCTCCTCAAAGTGAGGGTCTCACCTTAACATCATAGCTACACAGTTGATCTTAACCAAGTTTGGAGCTGGTCACATGACCCAAGTCACAGATGTGACAAGGAGGCTCTGAAGTCATTCCTCCGTGGGGAGGGAGACAGGAAGGGGTGCTCCGCCAGTAGTGTGAGTGACACAGATTGCCTCATTTTTGTCTTGACTGTATCATGAAACAAAGTCCACAGTGGATTGCAAGTTTTAGAAAGAATCAAGCATTTTCCTAGCCAGCTAAGTCATCTGTTTCCTTACTTTGAAATAATATTCATGTTGAATTGTAATCCCAGAGTTGAGGCTCTGTGACTTCACAGGCAGCATTGGTATTGGTCTGAGCTGCCTGCTCTCCAATAGATACCTTTTTTTTTTTTCACAGTGTTTAATCCCCTGTAGAGGCACAGCAGGACAGTGAGGAGAGCAAAGCCTGCAGGGTAGTGATGGCATGCAGGTCCATATTGTAGCACACCACACATCACCCAGTGCCCACAGCACCAGTGTGCTGAGCCAGCAGAAAAGATTTCTTCAGCAAATGTGCCAGCTGCCATGACGGACGTTTGGGCAGAGCCAGAAAGCCCATGATCCCTGGTATTCCAAGCTCAGTACAAGTTGAACTGGAAAACTCCTTGGAGCATAACTCATTAGCCAAATTTGAGGGGGTATGGAAGTCAGCATCAGAGATCAGTGAGTGTGTGGGGTGTGTGTGCATGTGTGTGTGTGTGTGATATCTAGATTGGAGCTCTGTACTTTAAAAAATTATAATAAAAGTATCATTTTTTTAATCAGAAAAGACATTGATATATGAATTCTTAGAACTTGTTTTCTACCAAAAAAAAAAAAAAAAAAAAAAAAAAAGCAGCCCCCATCTCCATGCTGGTTTGCAGGTAATTGTGCTGTAAAAACTCATTTACCATTGGTTCCTTCTGTGGACGTCAGGTCTTATGCATTTGAGGTGAGCACTGGGCTACAGCCCCATGCCCCTCAGGCTCTGCTGTGGGGCCTCCAAGAGTGATCGCCCACTCAGATCTAAGCATGGCTAAGTGTGAGCTGGTGGCAGGGCTGCCCAGTCCTGTAGCCCTCATGCCCAGTCCCTGTGGACATCCCTTAGTTCTTTAGTTCTTGGCTATAGACACCTCAGTGGGAGGCTTTGCTCCCGGCATTGCCCTTGAGCCCTCAGCCTCGGCGTCTGCAGGACTGTGAACATGCACAGGGGGAGCTTTGTAAGAATATCTCCTTAGTGCGAGGTGCTCAGCTTACACGGGAGGATTCGAAGTTCAAAACTCTGCTTTCGGGGGCTTACCATATCTAGGCTCCTTCTGAGTTCTCAGAGTTGAATACCTGGCTCCCACCCCTTTAGCTGTTCTTGGCTGAGTTTCCCCCGCCTCTCTGCCCGTTTTATGTTTTTCCAGTTCACTTGGTCTCAGGGAAAGGCAGATACCTTTTCTTTTAAGGACATAGTTCACCAGTCAGACTGCCAGCATCAAAGCCGTCTTTTCTTGCTGCTGGCATGTGTCCTAAGTGATAGAGAAGTTCCAGATTGTTCTATGCTTCTGAGCTGCGCTTTTGATCAGATCTGTGTGTGAGAGAGTTCCTTGCCATCTCTTTCCAGTCTCCTGGCTCTGTCCTCTGTGCAGAGGAGGCCCGCCTTATCACTTAATTAACTTCACAAACTGCTGTTGTTACATGTGGGTAGTTTTAGCTCTCCCATTTCTTACCTTTTGCTGTGAGGTCAGAATGCCTGGGCAAAGCAAGTTTGACATGATGCTTGTGTTAGAATAGGGCCTGGGAAGTTTACCAAACTGGCATTTACCAAACTGGCAAAGTTTTGACATCAGCAGAGTAGATATAGGCTTTAGTTGAACCCATCCAGGATCACTGTCTGTCTCTGTCTCTCTCTGTGTGTGTCTCTGTCTCTGTCGCTGTCTATCTCTGAGACAGAGTTTCTCTGTAGCCTTGGCTGTCCTGGACTCACTTTTGTAGACCAGGCTGGTTTTGAACATACAGAGATCCTCCTGCCTCTGCTTCCCTGAGTACAGGTATGTACCATCGTACCTGGCAAACCCAGGATCTTTTTGTGTTTTGTTTAAACTCTAAGCTAGGCACACACCTATAATCCCAGTGCTCTGGGAGATAGTGAATTTGAGACCAGCCTGGTCTACAAAGTGAGTCCAGGACTGCCAAGGCTACACAGAGAAATTATGTCTCAAAAACAAAAACAAAAGCCTTTTAATTGTTCCTTGTCACTGATTCTATTTCCCCACCCCCAGAAAAAATTCTGTAAGCCACAGCAAGACACTAGTCAGCCTTCAGCTAAACACAAGTCCACACCGCCCTTGTGTGTAAGAGGGGGGACGCTCTTGTTTTTCTGAGCTGGAACAGTTTAAAGGAAAACAGCAGGGAGGGTGGCAAAATGGAGAAATAATGCCATCTTCCAGCTTGTCCTTGGTCGTGGTACTGAAGTCTGCTTTTTCTTTGAAGCGTAGCATATGGATAACATCCCCAAATTGAAAATGGTCATATTAGACTGGATGAGTGACCTTTCAGTTTTAAACATAAAACAAGCTACAAATTTAAAAGCTTAGATTCCAGAGCAAGCATCAGTCTCCAGCCACCTTACTCCAGCTTTTGCCCAAGCCAAGTTCTCCAAAGCTGTGCTTAGCGCTCCTCTGGGTGAGGCACCAGGAAGCCCAGCCTGGGCAAGGCTCCTGTGCAGCCTGTCATTCCAGTCGTGAGCCAGCCATGGAGTAGTGTTCTGTAAAACATAACAAAACCTTACCATTGGAGTAAAGCCGCATGTGCTTGCGGGATGTCTTCTAGGGCTCAGCTTCTATAGTGGGATGTGCATAGTGATTTTAGGAGGGCCAGGAGGAGAGTCTTGTACAGCATGTGACAAGTGATACCTTTCAGTCACTTCTGGGCCTTAGTGGGAGAGGAGTAAATCAGAGAGCATCACTAAACTAAAAAGGCCATGATGTAAGCCCTATCATCTGCAATTTGATTCCCTGTCTACCCCAGATTCTTGCTGGCCGGCCTGGACTTTGGGCTGGTAATGTTAGTCTGTTCTGTGTTGCTGTACTATAACTTGGAGCTGGATAATTCATATGCAAGAGGTTTACTTGGTTTGTGACTCTGGGGGCTGGGTGCCATGGTGCGAGCATCCTAGCAAAGGCCCTCTTCCCTCCATCACAACACGGAGAGGAGGGAAGGGAAATGGCTGCATGCAGAACGGGACCAGGCATGGGGTGGGGGTGGGCTTTATGACTACCTACGCTTGTGAGAACAGGTTCCTGTGAGATCCATCCACCATCCATTATTCATGATGGTGGAGCCCCATCATAGCACTTCAGCACCTCACGGACCAAGATTCCAACACATGAACCTGCAGGGGACAAACCACAGTAGTTACCTATGTGAAGACTTCCTGGAATACTTTCCCTGGTGACCAGAGGGCTCTGGGTGGCTGGTCTATTGGTTCTATGCCTCACTCCTTCATCAGCACGTACTGTAATGTTACTGTTTGTCGAGAGATGGGTTTGTTTTTTCCCTTCCAGCTGTAATGGTAGTTGTATTCTTTTTAAAAATACACTTTATTATTTGAGAACTTCATACATGTATACAATTTATTTTGGTCATAGTCACCCTCTAACTTCTCCCAGGTCCCCTGCCACGTCCACTTTCCAAACTCACGTCCTTTTTTTGTTTTTAATAGTTCACTGAATCCAACTAGTATTACCCATATCGGCAGGAATATGGGCTTAGCTGCAGGAATATGGTCTTTAGAACCATACTCCTAAAGTGGCATGCTCCCTCCTAGCAACGATCAACTGCCAGTAACTTTTCAGCTGGCAGCGGAGGCTCCCTGGTACACAGCTTGACACTGAAATATTTGTACGTTGAATTGAATGTCCCTCCATCTTGCACAGGTTACTTTTTGCCTTTTTGGTTTCACAGCTGTATCAGCTACTAGAGGAACTCCGGGCTTTTTGCCACAACAGTTACGACTACATTACACTCAGACCACACAAAATGGGACCTTGCCATAGGCATGCCCTGACTGACTCAGCATTTTCTACATTTGTGACCAGCCATGGGACGGCAGCCATGGGAAATAACTGTTCATTCTGGAAAGCCATGTAGCTTCCTCTTGTTCTCAGATCTGGTGAGTAGGTTTTAATATTTAAGGCTAGGGAAAAAAAAATAAAGATTCTCCAATGTCAGTATTGTGTTCCCTTCTTACATCTACCCCATCCTACAGCCCCTGGAGTAGAAAACAGAACCAAACCACTTTGTCACACAAGCCTGATGACATGAGTTTATACCCATGTGAAACAATAGGAGGGGAAAGAAAACCAGATAACTGACAGGACTCTGGAATTCCAGTGTCCCTAAGTGAGAGAAGAGATGGAGACAGAAACTCATGGTCAACTAGCCTGCGGGACCAGGCAGCAGCATCAACAACAAAGATCCTGCTTCAAAGCAAGGTGGAAGACAGGACTCAACTCCTAACAGTTGTCTTCTGGCCTCCACATACATGCTGTGCCGTGTGCGTGCAACCTCGCTCAACTACACACCCACCTGAGCTGCTCACGAAATGACCCATAGAAAATGAGCCATTTTCATTCTCTGGGGTGTAGGGTGTAGAAGGAGCATGTGTAGGTAGGAATAGGACTGGCTCTGGGCAATTCCAGACCAGTACCCAATTGCCCTCGATTCTTTCCCCACGCTCAGCTTGCTCCCTTAGCCAGATGGAGACCTCTCATCCCACCGCACCCGAGGAAGCTGGCAGTGTGGGGGCGGAGCTAGGGAAGCCAAGCAGTATTTTCATGCCTGGACTTTCAGATACAGCCCTTTTATTCTGTGTAACATGAGTGACCTGTCTCTCCTCTGGGCCACCGTTTGTCCACTGTAGAGTGAGGAATGAGGCCAAAGCCGAGACTGAAAATTCCAGTGCCGTATAGGGCAGGTGGCATGTAAGGAGGGCAGGGGAGTCGACCACACACTCGTAAGGCCATCCTGAAGAGGCAGCATGTCAGCTCAGACACATGCTGCTTACGGGAAGCCAAGCTTATGGAATAAGCCAGTGAGCTGCGTCGAAGGAGCTTACCTTTATAGGACAGGACAAAGGCAGTGGCTTTTTCTCCCAATCACTTTCTTCAACAGGGTTTCTCTACTCCACACTTTCATGACATCTTAGGAACAGCCCAAATTCCTCAATGTTCCAGTCACACTGCACCTGAGAATGGCTTCGTTTTAAAATATTTCTCTTCGTCTAGTTTTAACACAAACTTCCAGATAGAACATTCTTCTGCATAATAAGTCTTCAAGACTTCCTTCCTCAGGTCTGAACCTTCACTCTGGTTTTTCTCCAGAAGCCATCTCTAAGAGGGTCAGCTACTGAATAGTCCAGGATGGGGCCCAGGGCAGGGGCTGGACAAAAAGGGGAAAGGCTGTCAGGGTATTGGTGGCCTCCAAGAACAGGTGACCTGATGCTAGTTCTTCAAGGCTTTTCTGCAGGTTCTTGGGGCTCCCTAAAAACAAAGAGCAGGTACCATAGCTCCTGATTCAGGGTGAATTCTAGCAGCTCCTTTACCCCTATCTCTTAGATTGGAGCCCACTTAGCCTTGGCAGGCTGCTCTCTCCTGTGAAGCCACAATTCAACCTCACCTGTTAACCCATCTTTCTTTCTCCCTTTGCTTTTGTTTAACCAAAAGGAAACTCCACTCACCAAATGAGGCCAGTTGCACTACCATCTTTACCTAGCCACTGTGGAGAGTTCCAACCTGTGTCCTGTCTGTGGAATTCTCCAGGCAGGGTCATTCTCCATGGAGACCATACCAAAGATGGGCCTGCAAGCACAGTGAAACCTTATTAGGAGGTGACAAATCTCCTAGGACTTGGAACCTCTCCTACCCCAGGCCACCCATAGGTCCTTGAAGGGCCCTGGATTTTGAAGAACCGCAGCTGTCCCTGGAGTCGGGTGGATTTACTTCTGTGTGTCCCTTTTGAGTTGTGCCTCAAAAGGCTGTGGAGGTGACTGGCTTTGCTGTCACTTGGCAAGACCCACACTGCCATGTCTTGTAACTGGACTACAGCTCTAAACACCACTTCTTGCTCTCTGTGTTGAGTCGTCATGAACATCGGTCTTTGGGGTACTGAAGCTCTTGGTTTGTACTATCCTAACCAGGTGCCATCAATGTCCTGCATAAATAAGAGATGGAGGGAAGGGCCAGCAGAGGGCAGCAGAGAGTAAGCCGGTCAGCTTCTGTTTCAGGTAATCCTGAGGAATCCTATTCCAGGCCCCTGTGTTCTGGAGGTTGAACACAGCATCCTGCAGTGATCTGGAAGACCTATGCTCTTGGGCAGCAGTGGTGTCTCAGGGAGCTTTAGCATTGGAATAGAAATACAACACTACTCGTTGACTTAAAAAAATAACTTGCCATCAAGAAGACATGGTGCTTATAAAGGCGCTGGTTCTGGAGTCGGCTTCTGTCTCTCTCTGTGCACACAATGCGCAAGTTTCACAGTCTCATCTCGTGGATGGGAGGTGAAGGGATGTCCGAGGTTATTTGAGCCACCTTTCTCTTCTGTGGTACCCTTTGCAACGGCCTAAACAGGAGGCCTGAGCCCTGCCTGGGAAAGGGGCTCAGGACTTCGTGCAGGCCTTCTCTTGTTAAGAAGTTATGTTGTTTAGCCAACGTAAGCCTCACAGTGCCTTCAGCTACTGGCCATCCTGGCATCCGGCACCGCGGAGACCAGGCTAGATTTCTCTGCCATGTAACAGCTTGGAAGGTTTGAAGACAGCTGTCAGCTGCCACCTGTGGCTGCCCCTAAGCACCCCATTTGTTATGATCCAGTAGCATCCTGACATCACATGGGGGTGGACCCCCAACGACTCCCATTTGCCTGACTCTTCAGAGAGAACAGCCCTTGAGCTCTGCAGGGGTCTCCAGCCTGGACCTCAGACAGGCAGAGTGTGGTAGAGACGACACTTTCACTCTGACTCCTGCTATCAGTCAAATGCTCTGCTTTATTGGATTACTCTGGGATTTGATATTTCCTGCAAGGTGGTATAAGACTGTAAAAGCGTCCCTTAAACAAATAGCAACAAATACACAAAAAGGCATATGAACAGATACAGTCATTTAAAGTGCTACCATAACAACGGAGGTCCCTGATCAAGAGCAGAACAGCACCTGCCCCTCAGCCTGCTTTGGACCCTTCCCTCCATTCCTACAACTCTTGATTTTTGTCATTGTTTTTCCTTACTTTTCTCCATCATTCACCCTGATGGGTATTCCTTGAAACAACCCACAGTTCGTTTCCTCTCACTTCGAACTACACATGGAACCTACGGTCATTTGTCTCTGTAACTTGTGCTGAATATCGGGCCTTTGTCGGTTCGTTTGCGAGGTCTTCTCATTCTGCACCCCACACTGGTCTCGAACACTCACTCGGTCCTCCTGCATCAACCTCTGCGTGCTGACGTTACTGGCCTGTGTCACCACTGCTACCTTTCAGTATTGTTTTTGATGAATTTTCCTGTTAGAGACATCACCTAGGACTCCATCAATGAACTGATTTGAACCCTAATTAGTTATTCGAAGATAACTTTGTGCAGTGTGGTGCACGCCTGTGTGTTATTGTGTGTGCAGGAGATGTATGTACAACAGTAGGGAGGCCAGAGGTCAACCTTAGTTGTTGCTCCTCGAGTGCCATCCTGAGAAGCATCTTGGTTTTTATTTATTTATTTTTTGCTTGCTTGCTTGTTTTTTGTTTGTTTGTTTGTTTGTTTGAGGTTTTGTGTGTTGGGGACGGAGGGGGATGGGCACAGTCTCTTGATGGCTTAGAGCTTGCTGATTCAGGTGGACAGGCTGGTCAGCCAGGTCCAGGGATCTTCCTGTCTCCACTGCCCCAGCACTGCGGTTACAGCATGAACCGCTGTACCTAGGCTCTGCTAGCCTGGCACTGGGGTTAAAACATGAACCACTGTACCTGGGCCCTGGAGATCAGACTACACTCATCATGCTTTCAGGACAAGCACTTTATCAGCCGTCCCGCCTCCCCAGCCCCATAATCACGCTCATAACCATCATCTATATGTCTGCACTCTACCTGTCTCCATCATCTACAGTCTGTAAATGTCCTGTCTGTATCGTCTGCGTGTCTCTAAACATTCTGTCGGTATCATCTGTGTGTCTGGACGTTCCGTCTACATTATCTACGTGTCTGGAAGTGCCCTGTCTGTATCGTCATTAGGAACTTGGAAATGCATCGAATGCAGCAGGTCTTGGATAGTTCCTTTACCAAACATCTCTTCTGACAGAGGTCAGTCCAACATTCAGCATTGTTTAGCGTCTTCCACGGATTGTGAATCCTCCTGACTTCGCCTTCATCTGGGCAATATTTTCCTCCTTGCTCACATGGCTATTAAAACACACCTTGTTTGCAGCACAGGTAAGCATTTTTGGCATCTTCCTGCTACACCAGTCCTGGAGCTCTGAAGGAAAGGAAGCAAGGCTTAGGGGCTGTGTACATAAAGTGGGCCCTTGGATTCTGTGATTTCACCTGCAACTGATAGCAAACCCTCCACCTCTAGAGTTCTGGAAATTCATCATTGGCCTTCAGAAATTCAGAACAGCAAATCCACATCTTCCTTTCCATGCTTGGCAGAAGCACTTGAGGGGGTCTCTTCACAGGTTCTCCGTACCTAGGTATCCTTCATGTGGGTCAGGAAGCCAGGACTCACCAATGCCAGGGGCCAGTGCTGCTGCAGAGAAGGGACAGGGACAAAGTCCTTAATGGTCATCTTCAAGAGACTGGTAGATGACATCACACAGGACTTTGAGCAATAGGGGTGGAATTAAGAGCCTGAGGATAGAAGGGAAAGCACACTTGTGGGAGAAATAAATCATGAGGTACCAAAGGAAGCAGCAGCCAGAAAGGCTGTAACTGGCCCACTTTCTCCATTTGGACTAGGACAGTCGGACAGTGGATGGAACAGCTGGGCGACACCCTAAAATGAGCTTAAAGTGTTGATGTCAGTGTATGGGGCTCAGCCCCATAGCAAGGAAATCAGATGTGAAAGGGGGTGTCATGGAAAAGTGAACCTGATTGGGGGTCAGAGAACCTGATTGGGGGTGGTTTGATGAGAGGTGAGTGGGTCACGGTAGGAAAGGGAAGTCACTGAGTTTAAGGCTGAGCAAATAAATACACTGAAGAGGGTGACAGTGTGGTCTGGGAATGTGAGGCGGTCTGCTGCAATGGAGTACAGGGCAAGAAGGAGCAGGTAGGTCAGCAAGGTGCTGGGCAGCAGAAACACACAGAGTCACTAGAGGACAGAGAAGAGGGTTGTGGGAGAACTTCACAGATCTGGGTGGCCTGACTGTCAAACTTTTGGTAGGTAGCAGTGATGAGTTAAGGGTCTGGTTTCCTACATGGTCATGGAAAGAACAGGCAGAGGAGTTGGACAGGAGACAGTCAATTTAGTTACAGAGAAGAGTGAAAGGTAAAAAGGGGGTTAGGATGAATGAAACTGCAAGGGGAAAATGAGGGACAGCAGTCTTTGCAACAGCCAACTTCTGGGACTAAGCATTCAGGATGATGATAGGATATGGCATCCATGATGTGGATGGAGGCACAAGGGGCTGGCAGATGGGTGTGAGGCCTAGAGATCTCTGATGCTGACTCACAGCCTCCCTCTGGGAAAAATATGACCTCACTAAGAACAGAAACCCAACCCAAAGGCAGGTGCTCTGACCATAAGCCAGGAGTGTATCATGGGCAGGCACATCCGGGGTCTTTATTCAGCTTCACCCCCCCCCTACAGTGAGGGTGCAGGAGGAGTCTATGAATGGGAATTTATCCACTGCCACAATGTGCACCTTTTCAGTGGCTTAGAACAGACATGTGACATGTGACATGCCCTGCCGTCCACACTGAAACAGCGGCCACAGGATAATCATTTATGCCAGCCACAGGCCTGGAGAGATGGCTCAGTGATTAGGAGCACTGGCTTTTCTTTCACAAGGTCCTGAGTTCAATTCTCAGAACCCACATGGTGGCTCACAACTGCTATATCTGTAGTCTCATGGGATCTGATGTCCTTTTGTGGTGTGCATACATGCAGACAAAATACCCACATACATAAGATACACGAATACATCCTTTTTTAAAGTTATAAAAGCCAGATATAACATAATGCCCATTAGTCAACTATATCTCCAGACTTACCACTCACAAGCATTTCGTTGTAGTCGAGTTATTCGATACCAAACAGCAAAATTCACTCTAGGCTAAGGGAGACTTCTAGAGCCATGGACAAGCAGGTCAGACTCCATCCATGCATGGTACAGTATGTGTCTTCCTATATGCCCACACTCACAGTTATGTTTAATTCACAAACTAGGCACAATGATAGCAATATACTCTGATGAAAGTTCTTTACAACTTACAGATTGCTTATTTCTAAGTTTTCCATTTAATATTTTCAGACTGAAGTTCACAGCCGGTAAGAGATCATGGAAAAAAAAAAAACTGCTGATAAGGGGCCGATGTGCCTTCTACATGCTTGTTACATTCCAGACAGAACCGCTGCCTCTTTCGCCCAGGCTTCGGGGTGACACTGAACTTGGAGGATTCAGAGGGAGGGAGGTGATGGCTCTTCCCCTTTCAAAAGTAGCACATGGGGATTGTCCTCTGAGTTTCTGTGGTTATGAGAGCACAGACATCTGACCTCAGAGAAGGGGGAGGCAAAGGGTTGTGCTTTTTGCCTTTATACAGTTCTCTGGGATTTTTATTGTCTAGGATTTTTATCGCCTTTGCCCTATCTTTGAAGCAGAAAAGCTACTTTCACACAGCAGCAGCTGCTTCTGAGCCAGCGTCAATTATTCTTTTCCAACCTGTTGCCAAGAAAGCCTTCTCATTCCCAAGAAACCCAAAATCAGAACCTCTACCTCCCTGTATTTCTTGAAGGGGGGGGGGCAGGAGAGTACTAGAGGAAGAGGCCCCACAGGCTGAGCACCAGGGTTCTGGGGAGTCTGAAGTGTCCCAAGCCTCCCACCCTCCTTCGGATCCATCTTTTTCTTGCCTGTTCTGGTCTGGTATTTTCAGACAAACTTTCCCCATTCAGGTCAATTAAGTAAAAATTCACGAGGTGCTTGTCCCCTTCCGGACTGGCCTGAGTGCTTGGTGAAGGAGATGAGTCTTCCTGGTGAGGTCACCGCAGTCTGATGTCTTAGTAGCTGAATGGTGAACAGATGACAAAGGGCCCTGGGAGCACTGAGGAGGGGAGATTCCCAGACCAGAACCAACTAAATTTCTCCACAGTGGTGTTTGATGCTATTCACCAAGGGCTGCTCAGAATGCCACAGGGTGACCACAGGTGACTCAGACAGCACCACAGTGTGTGGAGTGTTCAAGGGTCTGGGGGCGAGCTTGAGTGGATATAACTAGAGACTAGGACAGCAGGGAAAGTGTGAGGGGCATGGACAGACAGACAGAGGGTAATGATAATGAAGAAGACATACCTTCTCTGTAGAAAATTTGTTGGCCCCAGCCTAGGAATTGCCCATCCTCTTCTGTGCTCTCATCTGGTCACCATTCAGGTGCTAAGTGTAATCCAATCAGTCTTCTAACTGGTTTATATCTCAGAGAATTGCTATAACTCTATAGTTCAAAATAAAAGCGATAGTTTATATTGAGAAATCTGGCCCTGCTATGACTCTACTCGCTCTCTCTCCTACACATACCTGTTCTGTCAGGCTGGGTTTAAATGTAAATACGTATCAGAGGCTGGAGAGCTGGAACAGCAGTTTAGACAGCTTGTTACTCTTGCAAGAGGACCTCAGTTCGATTCCCAGGTTCCCACGTGGTGTGGTCATACATGTATGAACCTACTGGATCCATTTATTGTCGCTAATATGCACATGTGTTTAGGGCTGAACTATCGGACCAGCAGGAGCCATTCAAGCTACTGTTTCAGTCTTTTCGTATGTCCTCATTATTCTGTGAACATTTTCCTATTTTCTTGTATTTAAAAATAATTCAAGTTCATCTTATATATATTTTTTATAGACTCTGTCATTTTCCATGGACTCTTGGGTCTTTTAATACTGCACAATGTCAGGCTCGAGAGCACTGATTTCCCTGGGAGCCTCGCTGCCTTCGGGCCCCTCTGCCTCATTTTTGTGCTCCTTCCCTTTCTTCCTCCCTCTTGGCCCTCTTTCTTTACTAAACTAGGGCACTCCACCATTCCCAATTCCAGCCCATTCCATGACTGGGCCTTGCTTTCTCTCCTCTGCTGTTCATACCTATTTTCTCTGACAGCATGGGAGCTGTCCCCATTGTCCCATGTGTTTTTATTCAACCTGGGGATGCAGCCAGCTGCTGGACTTCCCTGCCATAAGCCCTGATTCATTTTTATGAGGCTTTCCAGTACTGGCCACCTGTGATAAGTGGCATTCAGTCACTTTTATTTACATCCTGTCGGTCGGAACTCAGTCAATAACCCATCTTATTACAAAGGAGGCTGAGAGTCATGTTTGCACTGTGCCCACGTGAAAACAGGAAACATTTTGGACAATAGCTGGCCAGTGCCTGCTACACACACATAGACTCTGTTTCCAGACTGTGGTTAGTCATTGCATGCCCTGGAGATCTTTCTTATCAATATACAAAGAACATCCTCATTCTTTTAAAAAAAAAAATCTTGATTATGCCCTCTTCTTCCCTTTATGTTTACTTGTTCTCTGTGCATGCGTGTGTGAGCCCGCAGATGCCAAGTTTCGTATGTTAGAGATCAGAGGAGTCAGTTTTGTTGCATGAGTCAGTTTTCTCCTTCTACCATGTGGAGTCCAGGGATCAAGCTCTGGTGATCAGATCTGGCTGCAAACCTTCTCACTTATCGATTCATCCCACCTGCCACAGTGTTTCTTTTTTCTCTTTCTTTCTTTCTTTCTTTTTTTTTTTTTTTTTGAGACAGGGTTTTCTTGTGTAGCCTTGGCTGTCCTGGACTCACTTTGTAGACCAGGCTGGCCTTGAGCTCACAGAGATCCACCTGCTTCCCCCTCCCTGAGTGCTGGGTTTATAGGTGTGCGCCATCATGCCTGGCCTGCTCATGATCCTTTTACTGGCTGTTTATATTTATTTTTCTATCTCTTCATTAATTTCCCTTTGACCTTTTGAATTACAGGAAGATAAGATTTTTGCTGGGATACAAGTTGAATGCATTTTCCCTGTTATGTTGTCTTTGGATTTACATAGACTATATTTTATATGCAATGATTTTTTTTTTATGGCATCTAGGTTTTGAATAGCTGTTGGAAGGCATCCCTTTTATTGAGAATAGACTAGGACAGGGGCAGCAGGCAGGATGGAGAGAAGGATATTTGTCCCCTACAAAGTGACAAATCTGTATGCAGGTAGAGGTGAAAGATGAAATGAGGAAAACTGAGGCTTCTGCTAGACTTTAATAATGTTCCCTTTGTTTCTGATGGTTTGGGCTAATCCTGGGTCTAAGAGATAGAATAGACACTTTCTAAACAACATGTCCAGCTAGCGCCCTGATACTAGTCCCCAGGCACCACTGAAAGGAGTCAGGGTCCCTCAAACACTGTCTAAGACAGGAGAGAGTAAAGAAAATACAAGAACTTAAAAACATCATTCTTGGGCTGTAGATATGGCTCAGCAGTTAAGAGTATGTACTTCCAGAGGGCCAGAGTTTGACTCTCAGCATCCATACCTTGTAGCTGACAACCACCTGAACTCCATCTGATTCAGGGCAATTCCATTCTTCTGGCCTTACTCATGTGCACATACTCATACACACACACATATACACATAACCAAAAATATAACTTAAAAATAATAAATTAACCTTTCAGGAAGGAAGGTTAATTTAGAGGTTTAGCAGAATAAGCAAATTCCAAGAAGCCAAGAGGAGAAGGACTGACGCAAATAAAAGTAATCAGTAGGATGGACAGAAAAATGCACCAACCTTGTTAAAAACAATAAGTTTACTGTAAACACAAAAAGTAGTTTATAAGTCATTTTTGGATGGTATGGTAAAGGTCAAGCAAACTCATTCTGAAAACTGGAAAACAACAGTCTCAACAAACAAACCCTCTTGTACAGGGTCAACAGAGAGGAAGTATACCGGAAGACAATTGTTTCCCGGAGTGATGAGGTAAGGCTTCTCTTTGGAGGAATCCCAGCTACTAAATGCAGGTGTTAATACTGGCACAACCATCTCATAAACTCTTGATGAGCCAATGAACCTAATGATGGCTGTCCATGTCCACGGATATCACAGAATCAGAGTAAACATTATGTGTCTCCTAAAACTCTACGATGGACTTTCGCTCAGAATTTCATCTCCTGCTCTGTCTATATGGCTCTATCACGTTTCAGGATACATCTAAGACACTATAGTATTTAAAACATGTTGACACAAAAACATAGCTTTCACCTTAAAGGGAACAGAATTTGCTCTAGAGCCAAATGTGAGTGACCAACCATGGCTCAGGGACACAGACTCAAGTTACCTCAAATATCACGTTCCAACCTGTAAGTTCTGTGACGTTCTTGTAGTAACAGAAGAGGGGAGTCGTGATAAGGTCTCTATTTTGAATATTTCTTATTTGTTTGCTTGCTTACTTACGTGCACGTGTGTGTGGGTTTCTGTACATGTCAGAATAGAACTTGCAGGGGTTAGTTCTTGCCCTCCGGCATGTGGAGCTCAGGGATGGAACCCGGATTTTAGGCTTGGCAGGCAGCAGGTATCTTTATTCATTAAAGCCATATTGTTGGTCCCGAATCAAGGCATTTAAAATATTTATTTTTATTTCATGAGTGTGGGTGTTTGGCCTGTTTTTCTATCAGTAGATTACATTTGCAGTGCCTTTGGAAGCCTTAAAGGGGAGATGGATCCCGTGGGACTGGAGTTACGGATGGTTGTCAGCTGCCATGTGGGTGCTGGAAATGGATGGAGCTCAGTTTCTTTGCAAGAGCAACAAGTGCTCTTAACTGCAGAGCCATCTTTCCAAAGCCACTAACCAAGGCATCTTTAAAAACACCATTGGTGGGAATATTGGGTTGGTGGTGAGTTACAGCTGCGTGGGAACTTGTGGTGACATTCTTAGCCTTCGGGTTGGTAGGCGGTGGGAGTCTGTTTACACATTCCAAAGGATTTACCTAATCAGCTCAAGGATGTCAGATCACAATAAACGCTATCAGGAAACCAAGGACAGCCCAAGATAACTTGATTCCGAGCCTTTAACATTCCGGCTCTCTAGAACCACAGACTTTATTGATTATCATCACCCAGCCACCCTCAGAATAGTCTAACAGGTGCAGCTGCTCGTTCAGTTCACACAGCCTACTCCAGAAGGTGGAAACTCTGTAGGGAAAATATCCTGGTTTCTTTAACAAATGGCCTTTATTAGGGGAAAGGGAAGCAACAGCCTATAAACCCAGAGACGTCAAATGGATGTGGGAGTTCTGACCTCGTATTGGGTGGTGTTCTGCCTTTGCCTTAAAGAATCCCTTTGTGGCAACAGGAGTTGTGGTAGTGAGGGCACAGCCAATGATGGGTGCAAGCAATGGCCCAACTGAACATGGCTGCCGTTTTTTATTTACTTTTGTCCATTCTATGACTGGGATTTGTGTCTCGTGTATTTTTATTCTAGACTTATTTATTTACTGTATATGAATATATGAGTGCTCTATCTGCATGTACACCTGCAGGCCGGAAGAGGGCATCAGGTCACATTATAGATGGTTGTGAGTCAACATGTGGTTGCTGGGGATTGAACTCATGACTTCTGGAGCAGTCAGTGCTCTTAATTGAGCCACCTCCCCCCCCCCATTTAAACAAAATAATTTATTTACTTTTATTTTATGTGCATTAGTGTGAAGATGTCAGATCTCTGGAGTTACAGACAGTTGTAAGCTGCCATGTGGATGCTGGGAATTAAACCTGGATCCTTTGGAAGGGAAGACAGTGCTTTTAACTACTGAGCCATCTCTCGAGCCCCTGGCTCATGGAGCTTTTCACTTTTCCTAAGTATTGTGTTTTCCTCTTCTTTTTGGATTGCTTTTATTGGTTAAATTTATTCTCTGACATGCATTAAGTATCTTCTGTTTACTCTCTGCCCAACCCTCTCTAATCTCCCTGTCACCCCTCCTCCTCCCTACAAGTCTCTTTCCCACATTCATGCCTTTTAGTTTTGTTTTGGGACACACTGATTTTAACCAGGAGTCTGCTCACTATTGGTTACACAACTGAAGACAATGATTGTCCCTCCCCCAGAGGCCATGCAATAGCTCAGCATGGAGGGGCAGGTTCCTACGAGCCCCTCCTTCATCCATTACTGACTGTTGACACGGCAGTCTTGTGCAGGCCCAGCGCAGGCAATTGTACCTGCTGTGAGCTCATTTGCCAAGGTTGTGTCATGCCCAAAGTCCTTCTCCCTGACCTCCAATTCTTACATTCTTTTCACTCCTCTGATGTTGTCTGAACCTTAGAGGGCGTGCTACAAATGTCCTGTTCAGGGCCTAGAAGCAGAATAAGTAGTGCTTATTCTAAGCACCTCAATCACTTGGTCTAAGCACCTGGAGCAGCCACGGTGTCTTTGCATTTACTGCCATTCACTACAAATCAAAGTCTCTTTAATGCTGAGATCAGCCTTTGTCTTCTGGCCCAGGTGTGGCTGTTTTCTATCGCACATATTTCTATGAGTCACTAAAGCCAGCGTGTGCCGAAGACTTCTGCCTCCATAGCTCTAGGCCTGAAGCTTAGCTCCCCTTGCTTCTGAGCTCCTTTCAGGTGTCCGTAGTGTTTCCTTTGTAGACCTCCTTCCCCGAGTTCCTACCTGCGAGAGAAGTTGATAGGGACAGTGGAGCTTCTGACAAATACAGACAGCGGCTGTGTGAGATAATGTATGTAAAAGAGTTTGCAGGGAGAAAATGGTATGCAAAGGCGAGCCTGTTTTCATTTTCAGTTCCTTCTCAAGAGAGGGTTGTTCTTGGCCCCCAAGCTATAAGAACATAAGCGATGGGAGTAAGGGAGACTTGCTCAAGCATAAGAGAAGTTTCTCTTTGACTTTTTGCAATCAATGGCTGTCAAATTCACTGACCAGTGGTGTGTCAACACCTGCTTCCAAGGGTAGAAGAGACGGGAGCAGCATGTCAGTCACCGGCAGAGAGGGTGTTTAGGGGACAGGGAGAGGAGCAGGGAGAGTGTCTGGGATGTGGCAAAGGGTTGAAATGTGTGAATCAGAGTTGGCTGTGGCTAGGCATCTCAGGCATCTGGGTCAGGCAGATAGCACAGCTGGATTTTCCAGCTCCAGACTAAGCCAGCACCCCATTCCTCTGGACACAGGAGGGCCCAGCAGCTGACAACTGGCCAAGGAGGCCCACTGCTTCTCAGGCCTGAGAGGAATCAGAGAGTGAGCAGGTCAGTCTGAACTGGATTCCAAAGGTTGTGACCCCTGCCCTCCCCATTTCTTCAATACCCCAGTACTGAATTTCAATTACCCATGGGTGTGTGTGACTGCAGGCTCTAGGGTTCACTGGGGTTCACTGAAGAGAAAACCACGCAGTAGGGAAAAGAGTGTCTGCAGCAGTGTGGCCAGGAGAGCAGGGCCTTCTCCTGACTTGATCTTCAACTCCCTTCTTCCTGAGCCCATTACCTAGGTCTTATGTTTGGACCAGTAACTTTCTAATTTTTAAAATTCAATTAAATTTATTTGTGTGTGTGTGCATGTGTGTGTGCATGGGATGGCATGTTTGCCACAGAGCACATGTGGAGGTCAGAGGACTCTCCTTCCACCTTGTTGAAGCAGGGTCCCTCTTGTTCTTGCTATACGTGTTCTCTAAGCTGGCTGGTGCCCTCACCGGGGAATGGGCATTAGAGCATTCAATACTCAACCATACCCAGTCAATGCTCGTTGAGTATGACAGGCACAGACTACACCACTAAGCAACATCCCTGACACAGTCGCCGTGTTGTTCACGTAATGATGACTTTATCTGGTGACCCGTCTCTCAGAAGGAACCCTGCCTTTAAATAACATGTGACCTCCATTTGGAGGTGCCAGTCCTTGTCACCTCCTCAAAGAGTCTCACTTTCCAGGGAAAAAATGGCTATTGGCAAAGATAACAAGAGGAAGGTCAAGGGAGCCTGACTGTTCCATGGCTAGACTTCTGTCAATCATTTTTTTTTTTTTTTAAATCTTATCTGCATGATGGGTTGCCTGGAGTCCTAGCCTCTTGCCTCCTGAGATGGAGCCCCAGTCCGCAGTCCAAGGAGCAGGTATCTGAGCACTAGCACTTAGAAGGCGAGAGGTTTCTACTCTGTGACCTCCATTTCTTGTCCACCCTCCTCCCTACTCAGCACCCTCACGTTCTTCTGAGCCTTTCTTTCCGGTTCTGTGAGGTGGGCTAGCTTCTCCCAGAAGCACCCTTCCAAACTGGCACCTGCTTCCTCGTGCTGGGAGAGTTACCATCCTCCCACCGCCAGGCCTCCGCGTCTCTCCTCCAGAAAGCACATGGCTGCCTCTTCCCCATCACTGCTCACATTTCCCACCTTCTTCCTCGGTGCCCTCAATGTTCTCTCTGTTCAAATGTGTTGTCTCTTGATTTGTTTTTACCCAAAGCCCCCTTCCAACCATCTCTTCACCCTCTTCTCAACTAAGACTGCATTCAGTAGAACTGTCCATTCAAGTGCGAACTCAGGGTGGAATCTAGGCTCCTCTTGCATGGCCCACAGGGCCTCCATGCCTACACTCCTACTTTCCTTCTGGATTTCTCCTCATAGTACATTCACTACTCCATCTTCTGAGCTTGTTCTGATCCTCTGCACGGCCATGCTGTCCCCTCTGCACCAGCTCTTTTCACTCACCCCCATTTCTTTTCCATTTCCTTTCCCAGGCCTCTTCTTTGCTTGATTAAAAAAAAAAAAAATCCCAACTTAGAAGTCACTTCTGCAAACCTTCTTCTGTCGTTCTCCCTCCCCCCACCCCAATCATTTCAATGAGAAAGGTCCCCATAGACTCAGAATGTTTGAATATTTGGTTCCCAGTTCCTGGAGCTGTTTGGGAAGCATGAGGAGGTGTGGCCTTGCTGGAGGAAATATGTCAGTGGTGGTGAGCTTTTAGAGCTCAAAAGCCATGCATGGGCCCTGCCTGTTGTACTCTCCATTTTTCTATCTGTTTTTAGCCATGCTTTCATTCCACCATCATGGACTCTAACCTTCCTGGACAATAAGCCCAATTAAATTCTTTCTTCTCTAAGTAGAAAAGTAGAAAAATCAGTAGAAAAGTAACCAAGTCCGTAATATCTATGTTCTCTAACTTCAGGGATAGAAATTTGATGCCTGCTATGTCTCCAAGTGCCTAGCGTAGCACCTGACATGTAAAGGACACACATGAAACACTTGCCCAGCAAATGAATATATGAATAAATAATCAGATTCTGATGGTCAGGTTAAAAAATACATATGGTAGTTTTAATGCAAAAGGCCCCCAGAAGATTATATATTTGAATACTTGGTTCTCTGCTGTTGGAACCACTTGGGAAGGATTAGGAAATGAAGGCTTGTTGAAGGAGGTGTGACCTTGGGGTAGGCTTTGAGGTTTCAAGAGACCCTCCCCATTCCCAGTGTCTCTCTGCCTAGTGGTTACGTCTCAAGATGTGAGCTCTCAGACACTCACTGCTGCAGCACATGGCATGCTCCCTGCCATGATGCTCACAGACTCTCACCCTCCAAGAGTGTAAGTCTCAAATGAAACCCTTTCTTCTATAAGGTATGGTATCTTATCGCAGCAATAGAAAAGTAACTAGGACAACGTGTTTGAGCCAGGTGGTGGCACACGCCCTTAATCCCAGCACTCAGGAGGCAGAGAAAGGCCGATCTCTGAGTTCGAGGTCAGCCTGATCAACCTGAGAGTTCCAGGATACCCAGGGCTACTCAGAGAAACCCTCTCTAAAAACAAACAAACAAACAAACAACAACAAACAGTTTTGAAGAAGTCAAGCAAATAATTTAAGGTCACTGGGGTGACCCTGAAGCCCCGTAAGCTCTCAAGCCTGGGGGCTTTGTTTGGTGATGGGGTATACCATCTTCAGAGCTGCTCATGTCTTCCCAGGCCCCAGCCTCTGGCACTGAGCTGTTGACTTTGGCTCTCTCCACCCAGTGAGGATTAAATTCCCTGGTCCCTTGGGGTAGCTTTACCATCAGCCTTGATCTCTAACTGGTCTCGCTTGAGTGTGCCAAAGTTTAGCAGAAAGTTCCTGTCAACTAGTGCCCCATAATCAAAGATGCCAGCCCTGGAGGGAGGCAGGTGGAGGTCACTCTGCTTACAGTGCCAGGCTTCTTTGGTCTCCCCGTCGCCTCTCCCTTACAGCCCTCATTTTCTCTGTCCCTGGCACCCAGGGACATACGAGACTGTGCAGAGTTTTATAGGGACAAGGGGTGGAAAGTATGAGAAAAGTCCTCACTAATTGGTGGACTAATGGTCCCTTTCGTGAGCAGGGGTGTGAGTTCCTATCTGGCCAAATCCAAATAATGTTGCATCTCTGGGGAGATGCTGGGCTGGAAGTTTAGATTATTCTGCAGCTTTAAAAGCAAACATCGACTTAGAAAACATGATGTCAGTGAGGATAGTTTGATTGCCCTGCAGGGTGCTGGCAGGAGAGGCCCCTCCCGCTTCCATGTGTATTATTTTAGGAGCGGGACAAGAAAAACACTTTGAAATAGGAGAAAAGATGCTTCTGGATAGGAGGGGGAAGGGGAGGAAAGAGGAGAGAGAGAGAGAGAGAGAGAGAGAGAGAGAGAGCGCAAGAGAAACTCCAAGCATAGGAAAGAAGAGGAATAAAAGGTGGGAGAAGACCCAGAAACCAGACATAGAAAGCACACCACAGGCAGGGGCTGTGTATACAGTGATTCACAGCTGGAAGGACTAGTTCAAGAAGCTCCCTCCAGCCCACCCCAGGGTCTCTAACACTGACCCAAAGGAAAGTGACAGGGTGGGCACTGACTAACATTGATTCTGTCTTAAAAGGCCAACTCTGAGCCCTGAGAACCCAGAAGGTTCTCTACGGTTGCTGTCTATATATTCTTTCCCTCTTCTCTTATCCCTTCTCCTTTGGCATTGATTTCTTTCCTCTTTTTCAATCTTTCTTTCTCCTTCCTCTGGGGCTTGAGAGAAGGTCTCTAGCCCAAGCTGGCATCCACTCCCAGTTTCTGGAGTGCTGGGAATGGGACCCAGGACTTTGTGCAAGCCAAGCAAATGTTCTACAACTGAGCCTCATCCCTAGCTAAGGTCCTCTTCTTCCCTTTTCCTTCCTCTCTGCTTCCTTTTCCCTCTGCTTTCTCCCCTCAGGTAGAGGGGAGAAAGCAGTTTATCTGTTTTCTGTTTTTATATTTCAGTTTATATTGTTTATCTGTTATTTAGGGCCATCTCCCTCATTCTGCTGAGTTCCCGCTGTCTCGTGGATCAAAACGCCCTTTTCCCTCCATTTTTTGCCTGAATCATTCTTTCTTCAACAGGATGCATAGCTAAGCAAAAGACAAAACAAAACACAACTTAGAAAATGAAGCAACTCAATGTTGACACCGACATCCTTTTGTATAGTCTCTCAAATTTCTGTCTACCAATGAGCACTTCAGGATCTTCTAGGAGGCCACGCATGATACTAGAGGCCTGTAATCCTAGCATGTGGAAGGTGGAAGTAGTAGGATCAGGGATTCAAGGTCACCCAAGAGCAACCCTGTTTCAAAAAAGTCAGGACTGGAGAGATGGCTCAGCAGTTAAAATCAGGTGCTGCTCTTGCAGAGGACCCGGTTTTGGTTCCCAGCACCCAAACAGTGGATAACAATGATCCGTAACTCTTTGTTTCAGGGCACCCTAGACCCTCTTCTGGCCTCTTCAGGTACTGCACACATGTGTTGCACATAACATACATGCAAGGCAAAACACTATAACCATTTAACTAAAGAAAAACACAAAACCAAACAATGGCAAAACCCCCAACCAACCAAACCCAGAAAACAAGCAAAAAGAGTCTTCCTAAGTGGAGGCCTGGGTTTGAAAGAATTGGGTGATCTTGATTGACTCAGTTTCTCCAGGTTTCACCTGGAAACAGTCCTGGCAATGTCAGCTGGTAACGACACCCGTCGCAAGCTGAGAGACCAGATGTTTCTGTCAAGGAAGCTTTCTGATGGAAGCGGTTTGCCAACATACAAAGGCTAGACCAGGTTGCTGGGTGCACCGAGCCACCCCTCCCATCCTAGGGCCTCACCCTAGCCTTCTCCACTTTCACCGTTTCTGCAAAGTCTTTGGAAATCTCTGCACTCTGGCTTCCCATCCATCTGTACCAACAAACTCAAAAGCGCTGGCCCAGCGCGCTCTGCATCCCTCGGGTGTCCCCAGGCACAGGCGCTGCAAAATGGGAATGGTGCATGCTGAGGACTGTGGTGCCCACCTGGGTAAGGGGATGGGAGGTGCCCTCCTGGGGCTGGGGGATGATTTTTTTCTTCTGGAGTTTCTTGGCCAAGTTTCCGTGGCCCTATGCTCAGGCCCCAGGGCCAGGGCTATGGGTGTGGGCGACCTTGAGGCTCTCAGCAGGAAGGCTTTCAAGTGGGTGCCAGCTGGACTCTGGTGCTGGTGCCTTCAGCCTGGCAGGGCCAGAGCAAGAGCTGCAGTGAGAAAAACACTGTTGGAGAGCGGCCTAGTGGGAAGGGCAATAAGAGTAAGTAGACCGGCAGGTCCCAGCGCCTGGGTAGGCAGAGATCAGAGAGGCCATCGTACCACTGTGCAAAGGAATCAACCGGCCTATTTCACCAAAAAAGAGCCGCTTGCAGAGGCAGGAGGGACAGTCTGCCCGCCCGGGTGGAAAACAGTTTCTGAAGGCTGCCTTGGTCCCCGCCCCAGGCTCAGAACCCTAATCAGGTCAAACAGGCTTGGTGTGGCCAGACACAGTGGCATTGTTCAAAGCCCCTCCTGTCCCCAACCCCAGCAGAGACCAGAGTTCGGACAAAGGAGGACCTGAGGGACAGAGCTGGGAGGACAGAGGTCCAGGGTCTCAGGAAGGCAAGGGCACTCACCAGCCTTTCTCTCTCCAGCTGGTTATTATTATTATTTTTTTTTATCCCAGGCTGCCAGCCCTGGCAATCAGAAGGCTGTTTTTGTTTGCTTATGGGCACTTGAGCAAACTGCTCCGAAAGGTCAGTCCTGGTCCCAGGCGGCTTGGGACTGGACAGCCTATTTGGGAGGTGTGGAGAGAAAGGAAACTACAGCCCCTACCTTCCACCCCCAGGCTCAGATGACTTCACTGGATCGGGAAATGAGCATGCAAGCGGAGGGAGGCTGTTTCTGGAATACTCTGGCTATCCTATGCTTATTTCAATAGGGCTGAGGTCGGCAGGTTATCTGCTTTCCAGAGCACCCCACAGAGGGGTAAGAGCTCAAGCCCACGGGAGGTTCTGGGTGACCCTGGGTCTGCCGGGAGGTCAGCCAGTCACTGCCTTAGGCTTCCTGTCTCTGCTCAGCAGTGGCCACAGAGGTTAAACTTTGAAGTCTATTCTAGGCCTTGGGCAAACATTACCGAGCATACATCACATGCCTGCTGCCAAGCCCAGGGGTGGAGACACAGGGCTACACGCGTCTGCCGATGATAACCAGCCCTCCAACTTGCTTGGGACTTTCCCAGTTTTGATCCAGTACCTGTACTATCTCTGGAGGTTCAGGCAACCTCTTAGCTCTGGGCAGGCTTGGAGAGTTGCTCATGGAGCCCCAGAACCAAACAGCTTCCAGTCTGGAAGCCATATGCCAAGGAGTATATGCAGGCATGGGGCTTGGGAGAGGGTAGATGTGCTTTTGGAAGGAAGGCAATGTCATCTTGCAGGTAGACACTGGGGACCCTTATGGAGTTTAAGAAATGAACTGTTGGGGGTCTGGAGAGACGGCTCGGTGGTTAAGAGCACTCACTGTTCTTCTGAAGGTCCCGAGTTCAAGTTCCAGCACCCATTCACCAGCTCACAAGTGTCTGATACCATCTGCAAGCAGAGAAAGTAGCCATGTACATAAAATACATAAATAAAGGCATTTCTAAGAAAAAAGATACTTTGTTTAAAAAAAAAAAAAGGCCAGGAAGTGGTGGTGTATGCCTTTAATACCAGCACTCAGGAGGCAGAGGCAGATGAATCTTTGAGTTCAAGATCAGCCTGATGGACAGTGAGTTCCAGGACAGCCAGGGCTACACAGGGAAACCCTATCTCAAACAAAACAAAATAAGACAAGGGCTGTTTTGAGGCATTATTTACACCCAACACATGCACAAGTCAATGGATTCTAATATATATATATATATATATTCTAATATATAATATTCTAATATATAATATATTGCATATAATATACAAAGTTGTTGCTCTACTAATCAGAACCTCCAAATTATCCAAGAAACTGTCCTGAATCTTTACAGTCAGCCCTGCACATCTCACCTGGCTTCTGAAACACTGCGCCTATTTTATTACTCTGAAATCACACTCTGTTCTCTTTCAACTGACTGCCTCTGCTCAACCTGTTTTTAAGGTTCATTCATTAATCTACTCACCAGTAATCCCAGCACTCCCCCAAGAGGATCAGAAGTTCAAGGTCATCTTCAGCTACAAAGTGAGTTAGAGACTAGCTTGGGCTACAAGAGACTCTGTCTCAAAAAGAGCAAAACAAAACCAACCAACCAACCAACCAAACAAACAAACAAACAAACAAAAAACCCCAAACAACAACAAGCAATACAACAATAAACCTTTAACATTTTTCTCTCAGCAGTTTTGTAGTTTTTTTTGTAACGAAGGTCATATACATCCCTAATAATTTCATTTCTCTGTGTGCTTTATGTAATTACTGCATGACTGTTTAATATCCCTAATTTCTGCTCTTAGAATATAGCAGTGTGAAGAATGTTTGTATTTTATCCTACATTGTAACAGTGGTAAATTCACTTACTACTATTTTTTTCTGGTATATCCCTCGGGATTTTCTATATTTGTCTATGAGGTCTATGAATAAAGGCAATTTTGTCTCTGCTTTCAGAAATGATTTCCAGTAAAGCATTGTTTTGAACAAAATCTTAATCGTTCAGTGTTACCAAAAAATACTTGGAAGCCAGATGCTGGTGTGAAGGCCTGCTAGCTCAGAGAGGCAGAGAAAGCACCCAGCTGACCTTCCTCCTCAGTCAACATCCCCAAAAGAAAATGGAAGCCATTATGTTTAAAATGTTTCTCCTTTCTATGTGCATCTCTCTATTTGTCCTGACTTCCTCTTACTCTCTATGTTTCTTTTTTTCTCCCCCGTGTTCACTCCTTGTCAACTGGTTGCTTGCTCTGCCTCTTGACCTGTGGTTGATTTTATTTGATCCTGCCTTGGATTAAAGGTGTGCACTAGGGCTGAGCCACACCACAACTAGAAACAGGTTTTTCCAGTAAACAGTGAAATCTCAGATTTCAGAGTGGGATCAAATATCCTGCAATAGAAACGGAAACCTCATTCTTGATTTTAGGAGAAAAAAAGTTTCCCCTCTTACCACAGAGTGTATGATTAGCTATAGATTTAAAAATACACATCAATGTTCATTATTAAGTTCATTATTTCATTATTATGAAAAGTTTCCCTCTATTTTTTATTTGCTTTTGACATTCAAAGGGGCTTTTGAGACCTGTCATGTGATTTTTTTTTTTTTTTTATTAAAATGGCTAAGTAGTCTTCCTCCTCTCATTTGTCCTACACTGTCATTCACATGAGTGGTGAATGGCACTAATTGGTTTTCAAATGTCAAAGTAGTATTACATTGCTGGAATGAAGCCTATTTGGTCAGAATACACTATATTTTTCTTTCCACCTATTATATTCAGTTTGGTGTGTGTGTGTGTGTGTGTGTGCCCATGCACCCACATGTGCATATGTGTGTAGAGGCTAGAGGCAAACCTCCGGTGTGGTTCCTCACGAGTGCTCCACCTTGTTCTTTGAGACATGGTCTCTTACTGGCCGACTAGACTGCCTGACCTGTGAACCACCAGGAGCCACCTGCCTTTGTATCCTTGATGATGAGATTCCACGTGGACATTGCCACACCTGGCTTTACACACAGGTTCTGGGGATCAAACTCAAGTCGTGTAGAGGAATTTTAATTCAGAACATAGCTGCTCTGGCAAGAGATCACACCCAAAGACCTTCAACATCTATGTGATTTGGCTGGATTACAGACACACCTTTAACCAAAGGAGAAAGAGGGCAAGCAGATCTCTGCACTCAAGGCCACCTGGTATAGAGCAAGATTCAGGTAAAGAAAAGCTTGAATCCAGGTGTACACACCTGGATTAAAGGTGGTTCACACCTTAAATTCTAGCACTCAGGAGACAGAGCCATCAGGTCTCTGAGTTCCAGTCCTGTTCAGTCAGTTCGGGTGAGTCACTGAGTTGAGACCCAGTACAGTAGGGCTGAGTTCATGGCAGTTCAGTTTGTGGAAATCAGAGGCAGTTTTACTGAGACAGTTACAGAGAGAGGTTGAAGAGAAAACAAGCTAGACGCAGGCAAAGACAGAACAAGCCAGAGAATGAAGCCAGAAGATTAGAACAGTCTGTTAGAGTTAGTCTGAGGCCAATCAGAGCAATTTAGTCAGAGATGAGAGAAGCCAGTTTGAATCAGTCATCTTGGAGAGCAGTTTGAGCCCAAACAGCTGAGCTGAACTAGCCAGCAAAAAAAAAAATTCAGAAAGAGCTAAAAAGGGTGAGCTTATTCAGCAGTAGATCTCAGAGGCTGAAAGCATTCTAGGCCTAGATTTAGGGTGTATGGAGGGTAGAAGCTTCTAGGACTAGGCCTAGGTTAGCAGACAAAGGTAGTAAGCCTCCAAGACAATAATTACAACAGGCAAATAAAAGTTACTTTTACAAAGTCCTCAAGCTTGCGAGGCACTAACTACGCCATCTCCTCACCCTTTGATTTCTTAATAATTGTTAACTGTACTACTTAATAAATTCTGTTCCTAAGTTCTTCATGGCGATTGTCTGCAATTTTCTTTATTGCCTTTGTCTGCTTTTATTATCAGATGTATGTTGGCCTTATGACACAAGCTTAAGTTACCTTTTATTTTCTCAGCATTCATAAAAATTGTATTATATCATGCTTTAATCTTTTAAACCATGTGAAAATATTAAAGCCAATTTTCTTTCTTTTCAAAAATTTTTAAAGATTTATGTATTATTTATACAACATCCTTCCTGCATGCCAGGAGAGGGCACCAGATATCATTATAGATGGTTGTGAGCTATCATTTGGTTGCTGGGAATTGAACTCAGGACCTTTGGAAGAACAATCAGTCCTCTTAACCTCTGAGCCATATCTCCAGCTCATAAAGCCATATTTTCTTTGCAAGAACTTTTTATTTTAGTTTGAAAAAAATCAATATCTTTAAAAGATACAGCAGTTCAGATTTTTATTGTCCCGAGGTAATTTTCATAAGTTGTGTTATTCAAATATCTCTCTTTCATGTGTTATCAAAGATATTAGTACATATTTATACTTTTTATGTATAAATGTATTTTATACACTTATACATTTATACACTTATGTATAAGTGTATTTTCACTGTATGGTCTATGTAATAGCATCATTTCTTTATGGTATTGAAGTTTACGTTTTTCTCATATATTCATTTTTGGGGGGACTCATCAATTTTTATTAGTTTATTCAAATAACTCTTGGCTTTGATAACTATTGCCTGTGGAGATACTTTTTGTTGTTTTTTATTTCTGTTCTCACAGTTACTGCTCTTTTTACTTCTGTTTACCTTAGGTATAATTCTCATATAGCCCAAGGTGGGCTCGAACATTCTGAGTAGTTTAGACTAGCCTTGAACTCTTCTGGACCTTTCTGCACCCATCTCCTCTGTGTTGGGATTACAGGCATGCACCAGAGTAAGGCGCTGGTGATTGAACCCAGGGCTTTGCACATGCTAGGCAAACATGCTACCAACTGAGCCCCAGCCCCAGCTCTCATGCCGGCTTTCTTGCATATACTACTTTTTATGATGTATCTTTTGCCAAGCATTACTTCAAATCTACCCTTGTAGTTAAAGC
Organism: Psammomys obesus; assembly: GCF_907164565.1. Lineage (NCBI taxonomy): Eukaryota > Metazoa > Chordata > Mammalia > Rodentia > Muridae > Psammomys > Psammomys obesus. Next base: position 4,049,663 of record NW_026591086.1, read on the forward strand.
GTACCTTATGTAGGTAGCATCAAGTTGGGTAATTTCTTTTGTTTTATGAGTGTTTTCCTTGCATTTACATCTGTGTACCATGTGTGTGCCTGCTGCCCACAGAGGTCAGAAGAGGACACTGGGTCTCCTGGAACTGGGATTATGGGTGGTTGTGAGATGCCATGTGGGTGCTGGGAATCAGACCTAGGTCCTCTGCAACAGCAAGGGCTCTTAATTGCTCAGCCATCTCCCCAGCCCCTGGCTATTTAATACATACATAAGTAGCAATCTCTGAACTTTAGATATTTAGTCCTTCAGCATTTAGCATGCCTATGGCTACAGTAGAGATCCCATCTACCACCTCTTCCCCATTTGTTTGTTCTGCTTCATGCTCATCTGTTGCTCTGTTTTTGCCTCCTCATGAGTTAACAGAACAGTTTTAAATATTCCCCTCTATTTTGTTTTGGCTTAGTAGCAACACATTTTATTTTAGTGCTTTTTCAAGCACTAAATAATGTGCACCCTTAGTGTCTTGGCTGCATTTCCTGTAGCTGTTGTGGACTACTCTAACAAGACAACTATAGGAAGCAAGAGTTTATTTTAGCTCACAGTTCATGGTACAGTCCATCAAGGTGGAAGGAAGGTCCAGGCAGAAGGAGCTTGAGCAGCTGGTCACATTATGCCTACAGTCAAAAGAGAGCAGTAGGAGGACCCTGGGTAAGAAGATCAATCCTCACTCAGAAAGACAAATGGGATGGACATTGGAAGTAGGAGAAAACGAGAAGCAGGAAAGGAGCCTGCCATAGAGGGCCTCTGAAAGACTCTACCTAGCAGTGTATCAAAGCAGATGCTGAGACTCATGGCCAAACTTTGGGCAGAACACAGAGAATCATATGAAAGGAGGGGGAGTTAGTAAGACCTGGAGAGAGCAGGAGTTCCACAAGGACCAAATATATCTGGGCATAGGGGCTTGTCTGAGACTTATTCTCCAACCAGGGACCATGCATGGTTATAACCTAGAACCCCTGCTCGGACGTAGCCCATGGCAGCTCAGTATCCAAGTGGCTTCGCTAATAAGGGGAACAGGGACTATCTCTGGCATGAACTCTGAGGCTAGCTCTTTGACCTCCCCACCCCCAGTGGGAGGAGCAGCCTAAGCAGGTAACAGAGGAGGACATTGCAGCCAGTCCTGGTGAGACTTGATAAGGTAGGGTCAGATGGAAGGGGAGGAGGACCTCCCCTATCAGTGGACTTAGAGAGGAGCAGGGAGGAGATGAGAGAGAGAGGGTGGGATTGGGAGGGAATGAGAGAGGGGGCTACAGCTGGGATACAAAGTAAATAAACTGTAATTAATATAAAAAATAAAAATTTAATAAAAAAAAGAGATGCTAGTGCTCAGCTCACCTTTTCCACTCTGATACAGTTCAGGATCCCCTGCCTAGGGAATGGCGCCTCCCACCCCAGGTGGCTCTTTCTATCTCAGTTACTTTAATCGAGGCATCATCATGTCACAGGCATCCTCAGTGGCCCTGCTCCCAGGTTATTTCATGTTTGATCAAGCTGACAGGCTAACCGTTACCTCTAGTCTAAAATGTCTATTCAGAGCCCACGTTGTTCCCTTTCACATTTCGCTATCTACTCCCACTTCCCACGTCACAGTCACTTATTATGGTAACCGATAGAAGAATCTGCCTCAAGTGAGGTAGAAGATATCCAAGGCATTCTAAGGTTGGTTCCATCGCTCTCTTAAAGGCCGCGCACATAGTCAGACATCAGGTTAAGTACACAGTCTTAAGCAATATAAAGACATATTATTGAGTTGGCTGCAAGGTCCAGGAAAACTTCAGTCTCTTTGAAGGTGAGATATTCTCAGAAAATATATCACCACACAGGGGTGATTTTTTTCCTTTGTATTTAAATTTTTTTCACTGAGTGTCCAGCTTCGTGTGTGTGTTAGAATTTGAAAATTTTCCACCTGCCCCTGAAGGTCTGCTTTTTGTTTTTGTTGTTGTTGTTTTGACTGTTTTTGTTCTATGGTTTGAGTAAGTTTTACTGATTTGTTTTCAAATATATACATTACATGTCCATTTCTACTGAGTCATTGAAGACATCCAGCATGCATTTCTGTTTTTCTAATTTTCAGTTTTAGAATTCCCATTTTTTAAAACAATCTTTTGGTTCTTTTTAAGATTATTTATTTAGTCAGTCATTATGGCTATATTTTACTTTAGTTCTTTGAACATTTTTATTATCAAAGTTTGTTTTTGTTTTTGTCTGCTAACATTTGTTATCTATAATTTTTATTCTATTTTTTTGACAACATGGTCACTTTTTTTCCCAAGTTTATAAAGCTTCTAATTTTTACTGGACATTGCTAATGTCGTACTTTTAGAAACCACAAGATCTCTTATTTTTCCCTGAAGAGCATTACTTTTTGTTCCATTGCACAGTTCAATCACCAGCTTAGCCTCTCCCATTTGCTTTGAATTATTTTAGGCAAATCGGTGAGAAAAACCCACACATTTTCCCAACCTCTAAATTCATGTTTCAATTCTTAGGTTCTTTTCTTTTTTGGGGGAGGTTTGTCTTTAGGGTTCTTTTTTGTTTGTTTTTTGAGACAGGGTTTCTCTCTGTAGCCTTGGCTGTACTGGACTCGCTTTGTAGACTAGGTTGGCCTCCAACTCACAGCCATCTGCCTGGTCTCTGCTTCCCAGTTTGCTGGGATTACAGGTGGGAGTCTTTCTTTTGGATGGATGACAGACCTTATTGTAATTTGTGGTCTTTAGCCTCTGTGCACCTCAGCCTAATGTTAAAGACGCTAATGATTCATTGATGAAATTCTGTCCCTCCTCTCTGGTCCAGATCTCTAGTATCACCAAGACTTCCATCCAATGCTATTCTTTGTTGTTGTTGTTGTTCTTTTGTTTTGAGGCAAGTTTTCTCTGTGTGGTCTTGGCTCTCCTGGACTCACTCTGTAGACCAGGCTAGCCTGGAACTCACAGGTATTTGCCTGCCTCTCCCTCCCAGAGTGCTGGGATTATAGGTGTGTGACACCATGCTGGCTCCAAAGCCATTCTTAACTCATCATCAGCCTCTCTGTTGACCCTGTGCAGTGCTTTCCTGGGTGTGTGTGTGTGTGTGTGTGTGTGTGTGTGTGTGTGTGTGTAGCACTGCTTTTTGTACGGCCCCATTGATGGCCCAAACACAATGTCTGATCTCTACTCTGCATACCTCTCTCTTCCCCAGTGCCCTGCCTGCAGATCACAATTGCTTGAGCTGCCTCACACTCAACTCTGACTCCTAAACTATGCAAGACTACTACTGTATCATATTTTTGAGACAGGGTCTCTCTGCATAGTCCCGGCTGTGCTGGAACTTACTATGTAATCCAAACTGGCCTCAAACTCACAGAGATCTACCTGCTTCTACCTGCTGGATAAAGGAAGTGTGCCACCATGCTCAGTCAGGCTACTATTGTATCTTAATTAGACTCTAAAAGAGCCAACAAAAAACAACTTTTAAAAATAAATGTGTGTGTATGTGTGGTGTGTTCGTGTGTGTGTGTGTGTGTGTGTGTGTGTGTGTGCACAAGCACATTCCTGACTGTACATGTGGAGGTCAGAGAATGTTATGTTCAGAAACATTGTCTATCTCCTTTGAGACAGGAACTCTCATTGGCTTGGAGTTCAGCAATTGGATTAGACTTGGATTAGACTGGCTGGCCAGAAGCCCTTGGAATCTTCCTGTCCCCCAGAGCTGGAAGTACAAGTGTGCATCACGATACTCAGTGTTTTCACATGGCATCTGGGAATAGTTTCCAGAGAGAGAGAGAGAGAGAGAGAGAGAGAGAGAGAGATTTCGGCATGAAGCAGGGAAGCAGACTCATGGTCTGGCTTTGATTTCTTCCAATGGCGGTTACTTTAGGAGTCCTTCACTGTAAGTTCCTACCTGAGTGACCTGAGTGACCTGGGGGGATTTGTGATCAGACATGGTACAAGCAGAGGGTAGGAAACTCACCTGAGGGGAGCAGAGATTCAGGTACCTGCAAAAGGCAGGAAGATAATTGTAGGACCCACAAAAAAAACGGGTGTTGCAATGCTGAATGAGGTCAGAGGAAGGACAGGGGTCATGTGTACTGAAACTTAACTTACTGGAATCCCAGCGGGAGACAGGCTTAAGGTAACAGATGTAGCAGATAAGTGCCTTTCTACAAGCAGCCTAAGGGTAGTGAGAGCAATGCAGTGGGAAACCAGCCTCCCCCTTGCTGGCAGGGGCTGCCAGCGTGAGTCACTGCCATCCATGAAATGACTAAGTGTCCGAGGCCATGAAAGTGTGTTGAAATAAATCATGATGTCATGACAAGTGTCACATTGAATAAAAAATTTGAGCTGCTGAATTTCCAAACTGTCCCCAAGCTGGTTAAAAGTAAATACTTCCTGTTTTGTAAAGGCAGCCTACCTGCTTAACTTTTTGTTTTGTTTTGTTTTGGTTTTTGGCAGAGGCAGGTTTTGGGGGAGGCAAAGTGTCTTACTCTCAAGTGACCTCAAGCTCCCTTTGTAGCCAAGGATGCCCTTGTACTTCCTGTCCCCACCTCCCACGTTTGGGGATTACAGGGATATATCAACATGTCTGGTCTGTGCTGTTCGGGATCAAACCCAGGGTCTTGTGCATCTTTAGTTAATGTTCTGCCAACTGAGCTATATCCCCAGCTCCATCTTGACTTAAATAAATATTTAAAAATTAAAACAGTTGCTTCCCACAGTTGTTTTGGAACTCGCTCTGTAGAACAGGCTGGGCTCACACTCGGAGATCTGCCTGCCTCTACCTCCTGAGTGCTGAGATCAGCACCATCACGGTCCAGCTTGCGTCACACAGAGCACACAGGACAGAACAAAATTGTCCTCCCTGGTGCCTCTGCTCCTAAATCCTTTGTCAGTGGCAGCTTCTGTCACCCGGCTTGATGGAGGCTTTCATGGGGCCCTCAGCATTAGAAGCTTTCATGTAGAAGCCTACTATGTTCTTTTGGACATTTCTATGTATACTTTAAGAAAGAATTAGCTTTTAAATAATGTCTTTTGATTCCTTACTGGCCCAGAAGACAACTGTCTGATTACTTATAAAAGCTATTAAGTTCTTGCTTGTTTATTTTATGTGTAGGATGGGAGTGTGAGCTGTGATATTCATGCGGAGGCCAGAGGACAATTTGCAGGAGCTGATTCTCTAACACGTGGGTTCCAGAGATAGAACTCAGGTCATTAGCCTCGGTGGTGAGCGTCTTTACCCGATGAGCCATCTTGCCAGTGCTGGATTACTTCTTTTTAAAATGATAGGTTTTGAAAAGTTTGAATTGAGGACCTCATGCATGCTGAGCAAGTACTCTACCACTGAACCGCTGTGTAGTGGAAATAAACATGTTTCTGTTTTAATCCCAAGCATGTGATGTGGGACTGATTCAGAGAGTCCACAGCAGCAAACTTTTTGCATCATGTGGGCTCTGAGAGGCACTCTTTGACAGCTGGTTTAATCTGAGGACTCTGGGGAAAGAATAAATGCCAGAAACAAGGCTACCACTGCTTCCCTCTTAAGGCTCTTAATTGCTGTTGTTGCAGTGAGGCAAGAAGTTGGAGATCTTCTGTAATGAGGACTGGACTGGCTCCAAGGAACCCTACGACCCTAACCAGCAGGAAGTAGCTAAGAGAACTGCGTCCCCTCTCCCCACTAAACCTTTCTCTCTCCTACCTGGTGTTGGGGTGTTAGAAGGGATTGGAGTGGAATAGGGAGAAACAGACATAAAAAATGTAAATTAAAGAGTTTTTAAAAAGTGTTCCAATACCACTGAGTTACACCTTAAACCCCTTTGTAGTTGTTTTGTTTTTGAGACAGGGTTTCAGTTTACAGCTCAGTCTGACTTGAAATGTACAGTTCTCCTGACTCCTCCTCCCGAGTGCTGGGATTGCAGACATGCACTGCCATATCTGGCTTTGTTAGTTTCTTTCTTTCTTTCTTTCTTTCTTTCTTTCTTTCTTTCTTTCTTTCTTTCTTTCTTTCTTTCAACATCCCATAATTTCCCATCTCACAGCTGTATCACAGTTGACCTAGTCTACTATTAATTGCCAATGTTTACTATTATATTATGATGTTATAGACAGCTTTGTGAAGGCATCATTTCCCATGAGAGAGACACAGAGAGGGAGAGAATAAGAGAGTAAGAGAATGAAGGAGCAGGCATGGGATTGCAGGGTCAAAGATCATGGGTGTTCTAAAATATGGAAACTGCTTTCTCTTTTTAAATGCCTGTGTGTGAACAGGTGGAAGCAGCATGTAAACTATGCTGGTCACCATGGAAACGGGCCACAAAGAGTGTTATTTTTGCTGTTATTTTGCCTCAGCTCTTCTAGCACGAAGGCATGCCCTATGTTGATACATATATAATCCATTTATTTCATTCCAGACAGTCAAGCTTAGAAGGTTCTAGAAATCCCAGAGTAAGTGGTCAACTTCTGCTGAGTTCCTCGGGCTCATGCGTGCTAGGAGAGTTGGCAGGTCTCCAGACAATAAGTGCCATCTATTTGGTTTCTGAAAATATTCATCTCTTACAGAATTGGTCTTGAATGTGGACCCAAGGTCCTCAGCTTGAGTAGAGCCAAGCCAGCGCACCTGTGCTGTCTTCTATGCCACCAACTTCTGTGAGGCCTGGGGGCTAAGATGACCTGGCTAGGCCACCATTGCAGACACAGGTATACCCACCCCCCCAGGATTCCAGATCGATTAGATATCTTCTGAACTTTTACATCCAAGTACAATAAGACTTTTGTTCCCAAGCCCAGGGTTTTGGGAATCCTGCTCTCCCACTTGAGTCCCTTGTCTGTGTCGTGGGAAGATAATGAGGCACAAATATGCCACAGCTCAATGCACAGCATCAGTGCCGCACTGGGTCACTGGCTCAGCTTGGAAGGGTCACAGAGTAACCCTGAGTAGCAACAGCTCCTGTTTCACTTCCTTGTCCCACAGAGGTTTCCATCCCCAGCTAGGCACAAAGTCCTGTTTTGCTTAATATGCTTGGTGTGAGCAAGAACAATCTCTACTATCCCTCCAGGCCCATCATTTGGTTGGGAGCAGGGTCTAGAGACTCCTGGCCCCAGAAGGTGGCTTTATTTCTGCAAAAAAAAGACTCTGGCCTGGCTTGTAGGGCCTCTTCTTAATGACTGGCTCTGGACTTGTGTTCGGAGTGTTTCTGATAGCTTCCAGCTTCTAAGGATCTTATCTGGGGGCCGTTACAAAAAGCATCATCAAACATAGAACTCCACACTTGTTCTGTGCATGTGTGTGTGTGTGTGTGTGTGTGTGTGTGTGCGCGCGCGCGCGCGTGCGTGCGCATGTGCACGCATGTGCACACCCATTCTCTCTCTCTCTCAGTCTCTCTCTCCCTCCCTCATTTCCTTCCTTCCTTTTAGATTATGAAATATTTATCCAGAAAGGTAGAAAAACACATATTTAAAAATAATTATGAATTAATACTTGTACCCTTTTCACCCAGGTCAAGAAGTAGGATATGGGAACCCCCTAACAGCTCCCAGCACCGCCCTCTCTGGTCACTTTCTATGTGGAAGCTGCAGGTTAGATTTCCCTTTCTAAGTCTGGAAAATGTTCATTCAAGTGTGTCCTTTCCTGACACATCCATAGATGCCCTCACTGCATGTAGACATGGATTGTCCTGTTTTCTCTCTGGCTCTATAAAACCATTCTCTCCCTTCTGGGTCCCTTTTGTCCCCTTTATCCCTTTCTTCCTCATCATTAGTCACCACTTACCACCAGTCACGAGTATAACGCATTTCCTCCTGTAGATGGGAGCAATTACAGAGAACAAACCCCAAATGCGTCATTAATTATAGACACAAAGACCAGTTACCAAATGCCAGAATCCATGAAATATAAGAGGCATTTAATACATCTCTTCGGATGAATGGGCTTCTTGGGTTCATCTCTGTTACTCTGCTCTAGACTTCTCTTCCCATGGACCCTAAAAAGCCCATTAGATCTCTAGCCATTCCTCGTTTCTCCTTGTTGTCTTACCCTCACATCCTCTGTCCCTCTTGGCCTCTCTGAGTGGCTGTACAATCCATAGTCCACTTGGGAGCAGAGACCATAGTAGGTAGTGAGAGAGTCTGATACAAAGACTTAGTGACAGGGACTTATCCCCTAGAGAAAAGGCAAAGGGAAAACCTTACAATGTCACAGAAGCTGCAGCCCTAGGAAGCCTTGTCACTCCCCTAGGCTGTAGGAACAAGGGGAAAAGTCTGCATTGTCAAAGTTAAGAAACATTGAGGAGGGCCCCCATGAGCTGAAAGAGAGCTGTCTGAAGAGGGGTCTCAGTTCTGGTGCCTCTGATCTTGGAGAAGGAGTTCTGGGCATCTAAAAAGAGGCTGGTGTTAGGGTTTTCAATGGGGGCAGGGTGAACACATGATTGTCTTGGGGAAACTAAGCTGGGTTCCTTGACTGCCACGGGAAGGAACTGCTACTGTGCTTATGGAATGAAGTGGGAGGCTGGGAAGGGCTCATAGGTGGGAACCCTGTCCTGTGGCCAGCAGCAAGTAGCAAGCAGATGGGGGGGGGGAGGTGAAGCTCTTTTTGAACTCCAGGACTGTGCTCTGCATTTAAACGGCAGAGCCAACTAGGCAGGAGGGATGCAGTTGGGCTCGGGAAGAGTTCTTGGCCAGCACAGTAAAGAGGGTACAGAGTGGAGGACTGAATCTGGGGCTGAGGGGCTGAGGGGCAAGCAGGCAGCAGCGTAACACAAAATTCCCTGAGACCACTAGCTCAGATCATATCTTCTCCGCTTCAGCTCACACAGACCAAACATCTTTCCCGAGTCTGCAGAGGGAGAGACGTCCCCGGATATCTTACAGCTTGTCAGCAGAGTGCTTATGTGCTCACATCACTATGGTGCCAGTTACACATGAAAAGTACTCCTCATTCATGTGAAACGTGCTTCATCTAAGTCAGCACCCCCATACTAAATAATTTCTCCATTTTAGGAAGAGTGATCAGGGAGACCCCTTCAAAGGAGAAGCTGACTTTTGAATAGTTCTGAAGGCTGGGAAGGAGGCAGCCATGCAAAGGTCATAGGGAAGAATAGTAGTCTAGGACATTCGCTTATGTTTGTTCTCTGAGGATGGTACCTGCTGGGCCCACGTGAGAAAGACCAGGAATTTGACATGTTTGAGAAAAGAAGAGAAGAGGCTGAAAGATAGAGAGGATGGAGAAGTCCGCAGAGCAGCAGGTCCTCAGCAAGCACAGCCCAGGAGCCCTGTAAAATGTGTGGATTCAAGCTGGCAAGATGGCTCAGTAGGAAAAACACTTTACAGACGAGCCTGGTAGTCTCAGTCTGGTCCATGGAACCTTCAGTAGAAGGATAGAAAGAGTAAGACTCGGAAGTGTGTGCACATTTATCATCTCAGTCATATCCCTCAATGACCGCATGGTCAGAGCTGAGATTCGAACCTAGAACTCAAGGATACAGTTTCTCTGTGCCCCCATCCTAGGCTGAAGTCTCATTCTGCTTCTAGGTTCTAGAAGGGAAGAGGGGGTACCTCTTCCCAGAATTATTTAAATTCTTTTAAAAAATCATTCATTCATTCATTCATTCATTCATTCATTCATTCATTCATCAGTATGGGTGCTCAAGTGATTACCATAGTGTGTGTGTGGAGGTCAGCAGACAACTTGTAGGAGTTCTCTCTTTCCACCGTGTGGGTCCTGAGGATCAAACTCACATCATCAGGTGTGGTGGCAAGAACCTCTACCTGATAAGCCAGCCATCTTGTCAACCCTCCAGAGGAGCCAGATGGACTGTGAGAAGACCAAAACAATGGTCTAAATCTAAAAGGCCCCCACAGGTCCCTGTTTTGAACACTTGTTGAGCAGCTGGTAGCATTATTCTGAAGGCTGTGGAAGTTTCATGAGGCGGGGCCGGCCTGGTAGAAGTAGGCCTCTAAAGGCAGGACTGGAAGGTCATAACTAGTGTCTTAGCTCTCCTTCACCATTTTCTGGGATGTCTCCCACACGCTCTTCACACCACGAGCCGGGCTGCTCTGCCATGCAATGGTGGACGAAAACCCCTGAAACTGTGTTCTAGAATAAGCCCGTCTTCCTGGGAATGGTTTCTGTCAGGTATTTTGTCATCGTGAAGCAAAAGTAACTAAGACATAACGGGATAAGATCTCCTGACTGTGCGTAGTAACCACACAGAAACCAGGTGCATTCAGTTTCTGTCCATGAGAACTTGCCACAGGAAGATACTGCCTGGATTAACACAGCTCTGTGGAAAGTAAGAGGCGGAGAAGCATCTCCGAACAGCAGTCGGCCCCTTGGAATCCTTTACCATTCCTTTCTTCTCCGTCTCTGAAATTTGCAGGGCATCCCTTCCATTGACAAATACAGTCCTGGTGGTTGGTACTCTAGTTGTCCTGTTCTTGGTCCCCAAAGGTAAATTCTCCCTCTTCCTCCATCTCTTCTTCTGTCAGTCTTTCTATTCCGTCATTTCTTCCTCTTTCTGTTGTTATGGTTATCATCATCATCATCATCATCATCATCATCATCATCACCATCACCACCATCATCTTTCCCCCTCTATTCTACCCCATCTTTGTTGTTCTACCCGTCCATCCTCTTTCAGGCAAAGGGGTCTTTTCTGAATTAATATACTGGAGGACTGAGGTGGAGGCCAGTTTGGGTGTCTGTATGATTATGTTAAGCACCAGTATCTGAGCCACTGCTCTATGGTGGCTTCTGACTTGGGCAGCATGTGTTCACACACTGAGGCAAATAGCCTCAAGGAGTCCAGGCTCTCACCTTCTGAATTAATTAGTAAACCAGTGGGGAAAAAGTACCTTTTATCCGATACTGCCAGTAAGTCCCGGAGATAATCTGCTGCTCATGGGTAGCCTTGGCAACATGCCCGTTGCTGTAGTCATTGTGGCATTATCACCAGCCAGACCTGAGTCACTTGTTATGCTCTGGAGGAGATGTGGGTGGTGAGGTCAGTCCTATGTGAACCACATGGTGTTATTAAAAGTGTTTATCCGCAGAACAGGGGTGCTAATCTCTGAAGTGGAGGGAAAGGCTGCTTGGCAAACCAGTACAACTATCTGCTACAGGAATCACTTGAGGTGAACTCCAGTAATAGAAAGGAAAAGCATTCTGGGAGGACATGAGAAAAGCACACGGTGAGGACTGGAGACAGTTAACTAGCAAGCAGCCTTGTCCTCTGGGGCTACAGGATGGCAGGAGGAGGGCAGCTACTCTTTTCAGAATAGCCTATGTTGTAGCTCTCACTTTCACGCCATTCCTCTCATCTTTTGAGTTTCATTGTGGAAGAGTTTAAACAAACTCAAAGACAGAGCAGGTCAGATAAGCAATCCACATGGGCTTGCCACCCAGCTTTGCAATTATGAATGTTCTGCCAATTTTAACTTGCTTGTCTTTCCTCATGGAGTGCTTTAAGATGAACCCCAGCCATCACGTCCTGCTCCCTCTGAACCTGTCAGGCATTGTGTCAACCGGTTTTCCATTGCTGTGACATAGTACCTAAGACAAAGCATTTAAAGAAAGAAAACCTCCCTCTGGCTTATGGATCCGGAGGTTTCTGTCCACAGTCACCCTGCAGTGTGTTCCTGGGCTTGGAGAGGAGCACGGTGGAGGAAGGCTTCTTTCCTCGTGGTTGCCAGGAAGCAGGGAGTGCTGCATGAAGGCAGCAAGGGACAAATATGTCTTCCCAGGATGTACCTGTTACTTTTTTTTGTATTGCTGTGGTAAAAACACCTGACAATGTCAGCACGAAGGGAGAGTTCATTTTGGATCACTGTTTGGGAGTACAGTCTCCATTGGCAGGTTGGGAGGGCATGGTGGAGGGAGCAGGAGGCAGCGGACACATATCTACAGTCAGGAAGCAGAGGGAGACGGATACTGGTATTCAGTTGTTTTCCTTCTTTTCCTCTTTGTTATTTGTTATTTGGACCTCAGTCTGTCTAATGGCGCAGTCCTTATTCAGGCGAGTTTTCCACCCTCCCTGGGAACACCCTCGGAGACACACTAAGATTCCAAATCTAGTCAGGTTGAAAGTGAAGCTTAACTATTACGCAGGGGATGACCCCAGTGACATGCTTCCTCTGAGTCCCTACTTGTCATAATTCTATCACCCCTACATATCATAGTCTATTCAAATTTAAAACACAGCAAGAAAGCCAGCCATGGTGGCTCATATCTTTAACCCTAGCATCGAGGACAAAAGCAAATGAATCTCTATGAGATTGAGGCCAGCCTGTTCTACATAGTGAGTTCTAGGACATAGCCAGAATGACATAGTGAGATCCTAGCTAAAAAAAAAAAAAAAAAAAAAAAAAAAAAGAATACATAAAGTTACATCTTGTTGAGTCATTGGCTAACGTGGTACAATATACTCCATCAAATATCACAGGATATTGGTTACACTTCATAGCCTCATGGTAAACCCCTATTGCTGAAGACACAACTTACTTATGTCTTTGAACACGGAGAAATCGAGCTGGTGCCCAACTTCACCCATGCTTACCAACATTCACAGTACTGAAAGTTATGTTGTACATTACTGGAGGAGAAAAATAAGTGTCAACATCTCCCAGCTACAAACTCTGTGACCTACAACAGAGAGCTACCTGCAAAATATACTAGTGCAATAGTGGCACAAATGTTATAGGAGTAAGCAACCACCTTTTTTTAAAAAAAAATAGAATTTAAGGCCTACTCCATGAGAGTACTCATCCATGACACTGCTAAATTGGCCAAGAACCTGAGACTAGATCAGTCATGAGCCTAGCAGAAACCTACTTCCATTGTCCTGATAAAGAAACATAGCAATAAAATGACTCTGAACAGCCAGGCATGGTGGCACATGCCTTTAATTCCAGCACTTGGGAGGCAGAAGCAGGTGGATCTCTGTGAGTTTGAAGTCAACCTGGTCTACAAATCAAGTCCAGGACAGCCAAGGCTTGATACACAGAGAAACCCTGTTTCAAAACCAACCAACCAAACAAAATGGCTCCTAATGACGTATTATTATTTTACATAGGTAAGTACACCATCAACTCTCATCGGAGAAGCTTCTAGAAGTAGAGGTAATTAGCACAGATACACAACCGAATAGTGTGCAGAGATTAAGAGATTTTGCATGAACTCAGCCCTAAATGGGATGTCAACTTCAAATCCCTCCATTCAGTTCAGGGATCTATGTGGAAGAGCAGGTAAAAAGATTGTAAAAACTACAAGTGGTGGAGGACTCCCAAAGAAACAGAGCCTCCTAGGCACAAAAGGACTGACACACCTATGAACCCATAGTGACTGTGACAGCTCACACAAGACCTGCAAAGGTTCAAACCAGAAAAAATGCCAGCACTGAGACAGGGAAGTGGACACAAAGCCCCTCCCCTAACCAAGAAGTTGTTTGCAAATTGATTCCTGCTGGGAAAGGAAAAACCTCATTTTTCTCAAATGGGGTCTCAACGGTTACGTCAACCATACTCAAGGGCAGTCTTTGTGGCCCCTTCGTTGGCCAACACAAAACAGACTCCATGTTTTTGTGTATGTGTGTATGGTTTTTTGTTTTTTGTTTTTTTTTTTTGTTGTTGTTGGTCTTATTAGTTTTCTGTATTTTAGTCTGTTAGCTTTGATTTTCTTTTTTTTTTTGTTTTGTTTTGTTTTTAAAAAGAGAGAAAGAACCTGAAGTTGGGTGGATAGAGAGGTGAGGAGGGTCTGAGAGAAGTTGGGAAGGGGGAAGAATATGAATATGAATAAGAATATGTTGTAGAAAACATTTAAATTAATAAATTAAATCCATCTCTGGGTTAATCCATCAACAAAGGCAGAGGCCCTGCCATCCAATCACTTTTCTAAAGCTCCATGTCTGCATCCAACTCCTTCGTTAACCAGTACTAATGGATCTCTAAAACACAGAGACACTTAAAACCTGTAGTTACAATACAACACCACATTTAACACTGCTTTTAATGTGGTCTCCTATTAAATTGGGGTTAAGATTTATTTCACTTTTCTCAAAAATACCTTTATAAGTTGTTTTGTTCCAAGTAAGGTCTAAGTTCTGGCAGCAGCTTGCATCTGTTGGTATGTGTGTGTGTTTGTTCTTTTTTAACTTCTTTCTTTTCAATAGACTTTTATTTGAAGATTAATTTCAAGTCTATTTAATGTATAAGATTTTGCTCTTAGCTCCCATGCTGTTTATTTGTTGAAGAAATAAACTGGATCTGTCTGGGTTTGGTTGCCTATCACCTCAACAGCATGAAGATGTGGTTTAACATATTTCTATCTTTGGGTGTTGGCTATAAACTGGAGGATGCTGTAGATGCTCAATTATAAGCATCTGTTTATAAGGGTCTGTTTTCTGTTTTGGCAAATCGCCTTCTTGGTGACAAGTTTGCTATGGTGTCCTACCAGGAAACATCTGATGTCTGGCTCTTTTAAAGGGGACGCTTTCAACTTTTCATCTTTAGGAAAGGTATTTGCTGTGGGATAATTATTTTCTGGTAGATACTAAGTATTAGGCCGAACATATTTATTCTTAATTTGATACAATTTTGTAAAAGTTGTTTCCAGGTCCTCAATTTACTAAGCCTTGTTTTTGTATCTATCTATTTTATTTTCTGATTTTGGAAAATATTTTCTTTCTATCCTCATAGACCAAGCCAGGAAACTGCGAACTACTTTTCCTGTTCTTTGGAAGAGTTTGTGTTGGATGGGAACATTGTCTTTGAGTGTTTTAGTAGGGTTTGCCTGTGAGTCTTTCTCCACAGACCTGCTGTTTTTCTCTTGTGGGAGCATTTTAAACCACTTACGTGGTTTCAGACCTTTTAGGATTTTTTTTTACTTCTTGAGTTTACTTGGTGGGTTATATTTTCCTACAAATTTATTTATTCCATCTGAGTTTTCAAAATTATTGGCATTGGATTTTCATGATTCCTCCTAATTTTACCTTTTCCATGCTAACCCTCTCCATTTATGCCTTCACACACTTTTCCTGGCCAACATTGTCTAGGACAGCTGTTTTCAACCTATGGGTCATGACCCCTTTGGGGTCAAACGACCCTTTCACAGGGATTGCCTAAAATGATCAGAAAGCACAGATATTTACAATATAATTCATAACAGTAGCAAAATTACAGTTAAAAAGTAGCAAAGAAATGATTTTGTGGTTGGGAGCCCCCACGACATGAGGAACTGTATAAAAGGGTCACATCATTAGGAAGGTTGAGAGCCACTGTTCTAGGGTATCTCAATTTTCATACTCTTTGTTGACCCTGTCTATTCCAGACTTTCTTCTTACAGACTGGGCATGGTGGCACATGCTTGTAAACTCAACACTCAGGATGTGGAGGCAGGAGGATCACAGTTAGAGACCATCCTCCACTCTGAAATGAGCTCAAGGCCAACCTAGAATACAGGAAACTGTCTCCTAATTAAATCCCAAACTTCAGTCTTTACACTTTAATCTCTACATCTTTATGAGTTCTTTCTTTCTAATTTACTGTGTTCTGGTTTACATTTCCACACTTCTTAAGCTGACATCCTAGCGTTTCTTCTTTGTCTGAAACAATATTTTATGGGTACTAATTTTATCTTTAATTTTGCTTCAGCTACATTCCTAAGCTTCCAACCTAGTCTCCTTATCAAACAGTTTGACAAAAATATATTCTATATTTATGTAAACTAACTCCTGTTACGATTTTTTTTGGAAGTGAGTTGCTGTCTTATGATTGCTTTTAAACAGCGAGTTTTAGCTTGTACTCAGTGGAAGGCATAGATGATGGATCTAATTAGACAGGTTCTACC
Organism: Psammomys obesus; assembly: GCF_907164565.1. Lineage (NCBI taxonomy): Eukaryota > Metazoa > Chordata > Mammalia > Rodentia > Muridae > Psammomys > Psammomys obesus. The sequence goes on from NW_026591086.1 coordinate 4,065,518, forward strand.
AGACTCACAGCTGTGTCAATTAGAACTTCGTTGGCACAGGGATGGTTCGCATCCTTGCTGTTTCCAGCGCATCCACATGCAGTGACGATTCTGATTTCCGCATCTTGTAGCATCTTTGCCTTTTCTAAAATCTAACACAAGTGGAACCATGTTACATGTTGTCTTTGTCTTGGGTTTTTGTTTTGTTTTGTTTTGTTTGACCTCTTTGTAGTGGGATGTTTTGTTTGGCTGTTTTGCTCATGTTGTTGCTTTTATTTCATTGTTATACTTCCTCTTTTTGTTTTCCATCCCTTCTCCATTTCTTCCCCCCTCCTTCTCTTCTTCATCCTTCTTCGTAGTGCTCCTTGTCACACAAATAGCATGACTTACTCTTTCTCCAATGGATGCATATGTGGACTCCCTCCAGAGTTGTGTTTTACTTTTTCAGTTATGATGACAACTGCTGTAAATGTGATTTTTTTTTTTTTTTTTTTTTTTTTTTTTTTTTTTTTTTTTTTTTTTTGTTTTTTTTTTTTTTTTTTTTTTTTTTTTTTTTTTTTTTTTTTTTTTTTGGTGTAGCTTGTTCCTGTTTCTTTTGGGCAAACACTTAAGAGTGGAAATGCTGAGTCATAGGTAGGCCCCTGTTTACCTGCATAAGAAGCCAAACTTTTCCCCCCAAAGGATCTCCTAACTTTTGCTCCCACAAGAAAAATCCTCTCCAGCACATCACCTTCAAAATCCTTTCAATTTTTATGATGCTAGAGAATATCCTAGCTGTTTAAAAAAAAAATCAATTTTGTGGCATATACTTTACCTACAGTAAAATGTGCGCATTTACATGCATGATTGGTGTGTCAGGACAAATATAAACCCACTACCCCAATCAGGGTTTGGGAGAGTCCAGTGACCATGTATCCCTGCAAGGCCAGATAAATCCTACTAACCTCATTTCTATCTCGGTGTAGAGTTTCATCCTCATGGGGTTACACCCCCCACACCACACACCGCGTACTTTTTTTTTTTTCCAAATGGTTTGACTCAGCACCATTTTCTTTTAGATTCACCTACGAGTTTGTGTTTAGTGGCGTTTGTTTCTTTCTCGTCTGACTGTTGTCTCATTGTACAGATATGTCATAACTTGTTTATCCGTTCATCTGATGATGGGCATTTGGTTCCTTTTTAGGTTTGGCTTTTACGCGTTAGCCTTCTACGTAAAATATTTATGCAAGTATTTTGGGGTACAGGATTTTATTTCTTGGATACGTTTCTAAGAAGGGGATGAGTAAAGCATGTGAGAGGTGTATATTTCGCTTCAGAGATAGATTTTAAAATGTGTTTTTACGTGTGTGTGAATGTTTGCCTCTATACATGCACAGGTACCATGTGAATTACTGGGGCCAGTGGAGGTCAGAACGGGGCACTGGATCCTGTGGAACTGGAGTTCAGGTGGATGAGAGCCACCTGAACACAGGTCCTCTACATGGACAGCAAGCGTTCTTAACACGTGAGCTATCTCTTCAGCCTGTATGTTTAGCTTGTAAAAAGCTATTAACCTGTTTGCGAAGTGCTTGTATAATTTCACAAGCCTACTAGTGCTGTTTGAGCAACTCATTGCTGTATATCTGACAATGGTTGCTGTGATGCCAATTTTAACTTTTCTAGTCTATGTGTAGTGTTTGTATTTCCATGATCACTAGTGATATTGGCCATCTTTTCTGGTACTGCAGTATTCTTAGTGAAATATTGCTGAACATTTCATGTCACTGCTACCTGTTATTTCCTTGTTGCTGATTTTTGAGAGATAGTTACATGCTTTTTGTGTTCATGTGTGTGTGTGACTGAGTCTATAACACACACACACATACATACATACATACCTATGGGGGCACATGCATGCAGGTACCCAAGGAGACCAGAAGAAGGTGTTAGATTCCCTGGAACTGGAGTTTCTGGGTTGTGAGCCGCCTGAGATGGATTTGTTTTGTCTCAGCTGAATGCTTGGTGAGGCTCACAAGGCTGAGTTGGTCAGATTTCCAAAAGCGCCTCACTACTGTGCTTGCTCAGTGTGTCTATCAGCTCCGAGCTCTCTCGGTTCATACCTTGCAGAACCAACTGCTCAAGGAGAGATCTCCACAGATTCATGAGCTCCTTCTCTACCCAGAATCTTCCTGCCCAGTGCCTTGACCAGTACCCAGTTCCAGCCTATGCCCAGCCCCAATCCCTGACTTCTGATTCTTCCTCCTGTGAGACCATTGCTTTTTGTAGAGCAGTGGCTCTTAACCTGTGGGCCTCAACCCTTTGGGGGTTGCATCTCAGATGTCATGCATATCAGATATTGACATTATAGTCATACAGTTATGAAGTAACAATAAAATAATTCTCTGGTGGGGGGGTCACCACAGCATAAGGAACTGTATTTAAGTCTCAGTGTTAGGAAGATTGAGAACCTCCCCCCGTCCCTAGCGACTCTTGTTCTCTGTACAGAGGTTTGGGAAGAAGCCTCGGGTGAGAGGCTGAAGAGGAGCTGGTGCTTGTCTCTCACGTACCTCCTGCGTATGGAGCAGCAGCTGCTGGCAGCTGACCATTGGATGAATGTGTGAACATGTTCCCTGGAGTCCTCACCTCCCTATTAAACTCTGGAATGTTTCTATGTCTAGAAGAAGGGAGTTCTTTGAGTAAGGACAGTGATGGATAATGGGGAGCAAGTGAGTAGCAGTTTACCACTTGGGGCTAGGACAGGCTTGTCCTGGGAAATGGCGAGGATCTGGAATTCCTTCTGGAGAAGGAGCCATAGGTCACAAGTGTTGAGTAAAACCATCCCACGGAGATTCTTCTGCCGTTTCCCATCAGAAGCAATAGAGATGGCTTCAGTCTGTGGTGTTCAAACGGATCTTTTAAAAAGATGGCATGGGATTGAGGAAACGCTATAAGAATAAGTTCCAGTGTTTAGTGCAACTCTCTCAGTGGTGGAGTTGAGTCTGCATTTTAACAAGGTTGGGTGGTGGCTTTCCTGGAGGAGAGCACATGACTCCCTTTGAGAAGCCTTCCAGCTCTCATGGTAGAAAGCCCCTTCCTGAGTCCAGCTCCTGCAAGCCCCTTGCTCCTGGGATTTAGTACAAAGCAGTTGAAATTGGGGATGCTGGCAGTCCTTTATCTGTGGCCTCGTTACAGCTTTGTCACTAGCATACTCTGAGATCTAGAGGAAGTCCCTTTCTGTGGATTTATTCCTCCAAAACACAGAGCTCACTGACCTCCCGAACCCACCATTCTGGAAGCGATATCTCAGTAAAACCAAGATATCAGTAAAACCTCCATCCGCCTGACTGGACATCTTCTCAAAACCACCTAATTTATTTACTTACTTATTTTAAAATTATGTGTATGCATATGTGTCTATGATTACATATTTCCACATAGACTCATATGCATACACATAGGTGCCCATGGAGGTCAGAAGAGGGCATCAGATCACGTGGAGCTGGAGTTACAGGCAGTTGTCCGCCCCCAACATGGGTGCCGGGAACTGGATGCCTTCTTCGAGAACAGTATGCACTCTTAACCACTGAGCCATCTCTCTAGCCCCCACTTAACTCTACTCCCCATTTCCCAGCCTCTGTTTTCTGACCTAGAACACGCCAGTGACCCATGCTCATGAAGATGAAACAAGATAAAGACAGTGTGTTCCTTCCTTTATCTCCTACACCTGTGGACCTTAAATTTATGAGGCGTCAAATTCCCCCGGGTCTTGGTCTGTAGCGCTCATTCCCTCCCACTCCGACTTCTCATCCATCTCCACAGTTCCGAATCAGTGGGTTTGGGGTCCAAGCATAGAGTGTGCATTTTGATGGGGCTCTGGGTGTTTGCACCATGGTAGGTGATCCCTGCTGGGAGGCATTACATACGCCTCTGAATGTCTCCTGACCCATCAAGCACAGCTCTTGAACTTGGAAGTTTAAAAGAAAACAAAAGGAGTGGACAGGTGAAGGCTAGGAAACCAAATAGCCTGTGCTTGCATAGTTAAGTAGTCCCCAAAAGGCTGCTCAGTCACCCGTGGGGGAAAGGCTTTCGGGAAAAGCCAGCCCTTGGCAGCCTGGCCCTGATGGAAAGTTCGGTGTGGTCAGATCATGTTTTTCAGCTCTTGCTCGACTCTCCAGTGGTTCTGTTTTGACAGGTGTATCCAGGGTTGGTGCAGCAAAAGGTTGCCAGCTCAGCCCTAGCCTCAGGAGAACAGCTGGGGGAAGGGCAAGAGGTCTGCCCAGCCCTGTCCTGTTCTGCAGGAAGGAGGGAGGGTTTGCCAGGGTGGAATGAGAAGCCTGGAGTTTTCAGAGGTCCTGAGAGACCGTGGCTTGGGCATGTGGCTTCTAGGAAGTCCTGTGTTCTCCTTGGGAAGCTCAGGAACAATTTCAGGGCTTTGTAAACTTTGGAGTTAAAGGCACACCAACAGCAAAGTTCATGCTTTGAATCTTGTAGCTGAAATCTCACGGGCTATATAGCCTGTCGACAAAGATTCAAGCTTTATTATCTTGGGCTCTAGTAAGATTCAGTGAAGCAATTGAGCAGAGTGGGGTTGGGGGGTGGGGTATAAGGGGTGGGGAATTGGGGTGGGGAGGAAGACAGCTTGATTAGGACAGATAAATGTGAGGCTCCAGGCTCAGGGCAGTCAAGACTGCCCACTCTGTTTTCTGAAGAAGAATCTGAAGGTTCAAGGGTGTCAGTGCTGGGCCTGTGGTCCCTCAAGGAAGAAGGGTCCAGCAGGGCTGGAGTACAGCCTGTCCCAGCTCTATGTCCACTGATGGACCCTGTCAGGTGGCCCATTCCACTCTCACACAGGAAGCCTCCATCTCACAAGATAGTACGCTAAGTCATGCCATTTATTTCAGGATTTATGGGTAGGACTGCCAATTCCTAACCCCCTTAAGCTCTTTGGAATTTCAATAGAATTGAAAAAAAGGTCAGACACTCTAAAGGACTGTGTGATGACATGGGAGAGAGGGATGAGGGTTGACAGAGAGAAAGGGCAGAAGCACAGGCCTCTCACAGTGCAGGGAATGGGCTGGCCTCCTGCTCTGACTGTTCATTGGCAGAGGGTGGTGAGTGTCCAATGAAGCTTACGAAGCTTAGATTCCAGGCAATGGTTGCCACCCGGATGGTGGCTGATGTCTATGGAAGACTGACTGTTGCTGGGTACTCGACTGACTTATGCAGCGATCCAGTCAGTGTAACTATCTATCTGGAGTCATGTTCTTCAGGGGATCATCAAGCTTAAGTGAAACCGCAGGGTTGGGCTTCAGGCTGTGTCTGCCTTTGTGCCACATCCTCACCTATGAACCAGGAAGAGCTGGCACCTTGATTGTAACCTTCCCAGCCTCTTGAACTGTGAGACAATAAATTTCTGTTTTGCAGTCTGGGGTTTTCTAGTGGCAGAGTTGCTAACCAAATACCCCGAGTAACTGGCGGGAAGATCTTCCCGGCAGTCTCATGGGAGGAAACTAGAGAGCAATTAAACAGCTTACCCAGGGCTGTCTCCGCATGGAGACGTCTGAAAAACTAGTTATGTCTGTGGCCCAGGGAAGTCAATGCATTGCTCCAAAACCCAGTTTCCCCAACTACGAGGCAGAGACTGAACATTACACGTTAGGCATGGTAACAAAGTTTACTGTTAGTAATGGTGAGTTACTATTCTTGAAGTGCCCGGGATGGTATGTGGCCTCTGTCTGACTCTACCATTGCTGTTTGCTCTCATTATCAGTGTTGTCTGGTGTGGCCCTCCGGCCTCTGGGCATGACATGGTCATTGCCACTTTGTAATCAGAGCAGAGCAGCTGTGATTGCTCATAAGTGACTTTTGCAAGGTTGGGCCCACCTAACATTCTCTTACGGAACGAAACGGAAGGAGGACTCACAGGGTTCAGGAGGGGCTCAGTCCTTCCTGGAGGATATGGAAGTGGATAACAGTTGCTGGAGAAAGCATGTTTCTTTGGCGGTGTATTTGCCTGTAAGTCGCCCGTGCTCTTGTAAGTAATTTCAATTGAACTCATTGAGCCTCCAAGCTGGACTCGGGTGGAGCTGTTTTTTTTTTTTTGTGGCTACAGTGACCACTGGATTTCACTGCTAGCTTGCCAATAGTTCATCTCACTGTGAATCACGTTACCATACTTCTCCCCTCTTTCTGTCTGCTGTTATAGCTCCTGGGGTCAGGCAGCTCTTGACTCAAGGGGTTGGCAATGGGATTTTCACTTAGAATCTAGGAATTATAGCTGAAGGGCTAGGCCCGTTGGTGGCTGTTGGGGAAAGGAGGCAGATGCAGAGAGGAGAAACAGGTAGCCACTGAGTGATGGGAAGATGAGAGAGCAGCCAGATATCTGATTGACAGAGGGCAGTGTTTTATGTCTTCTCCCAGAAACCGCAGGATTAGCCGGCCTTCTGGTTCCACAGCTTCTAGCTTACCAGCGGCACCCTCACATGAGGAGACCCGTGGATGCATGTGTGGGTTCAGTGGTTTCTGCCTTCTGTCTGTGCCCTTAAATCAAGTGGTTCTTCCTCAAGTCATACAGTCAAGGGCTGGCTTATGATAGCCCAGGCTTCATATGAGGCCTTTTTGTATCTTTGCTCTTATGTTTTTAAATCAATTATATATATATATGTTATGTAATTAATATATATATACATTTTTGTGTCTTGCCTCTCATTTTGTCCCCCAAGCTCATCCCTTGGAATTGATCCCAGATCTAACTTTGCTGGAATTTAACTCAGAGATCCCGGCTGATACTCTCACTTGGGCTTTCCTTTATCCCAGCGACTGGCCTAATTTTTCCCCTACCAGCACTTCAAGCTTTCAGAGGGTATACTTGTAGTCCAAGAGTGTGAGGTGACTCCACTGGCATGTCCTTTCTGTTGTTCTTGTGCTACTGCCTGGGTGTCACCCTTCTGAACATGCCCAGCCTTATCACAGAGACTTGCCCCTCCCACCAGAGTTCCTATCTCTGCACATTGGTATGAAGGTGTCAGAATCCATGGAGCTGGAGTTATAGACAGTTGTAAGCTGCCATGTGGGTGCTGGGAATTGAACCCGGGGCCTTTGGAAGACCAGCAAGGGGTCTTAACCACTGAGCCATCTCTCCAGCCCCAATTCCTTAGACTTTTATTTGGGTTTCACTGTCAACCACTAGGAACCCCCAAAAGACTTCTGTTCGCAAATTCTGCGACAGAATCCTAGACAGGCATTCCCCTCTGAAGGTCAGTATGAAACGGATCACTGAAGGAATCATATTCTTAGGTTAGTTACAAAAACACAAGACAACATCTCTCCTGGAAACAGCTCTTTACTGGGTCATGATACAGTGTTGCATGGTATTATATATGTAGACAAGACAATTATATAGCAGGGGTAGGGTGGTCGTGCAAGCCAGTTGCACATTGATGTTGAGGAAGGTGACACAGAGGCTTTGAGCAGGAAGAAGACAGGTCTCTAAGGCAGGGCAAGGGAAGAGGCAGCTCTAACCTCTACCCTGGAGTGTTGGCATCTTCTGGAGTATGAAGGAGCAGGGCTGCTTTGCGGAAAGTGAGTCAAGACAATGCAGGCCTTTCCCAGCATCACTTTCTGCCAGTTCATGCAAGAAGTTCATGAAAGATGAGAAGTAACGTCGAAGTAACGTTCAGGCTCTCCCCACACCTGGTCCAGCTTGCTGCCCATGTGGAGAAGAACTGGAGCCATCTTAGGTCATAGTGGGGTGAAGTCAGTGTGCATCTGTGATAGGTCAGCCACGAGGAGGAGGCAAGAGCCTCCCTGTTATCAACTTCCTTCTCCTTGGCCACTACAGAGAACCCCCTGGGAACAGGGCTGGCAGCTGAGGTTGAACAAGCAGTAGCTTTGCAGAGAGAAGATTCATCCCTGCCTTGTCCTTTCACCTCCAGCCCTGCGGCCTTCCTGGGAGATGGATAGCAGAGAAGTGGAATGTTCTGGGACCTGTAGGCTCTCTGCCTGCTGATGAAACTCCTCTTGGGTTCATTCCAGGCCGCTCTTGAGATGCAGAGGTAAGACCGAAGAGAAGAATTTTCTAGTCGTGTGAATAAAAACCCTCTGAACTTGTCAGGGGCACCACACACATGCATGGGGCCTGAGGATGCCAGCCAGACAGAGTTCTCCTACCCTGTGTGGGGCATGGCAGCTCCCTGTGACTCTGTTCCCATGACTGTGGGGAGAGACTTGCTGGAGAGTTATCTATAATGCCCTGAAGGTTTCCTTGAATTTTTTTTTCCCAAGACCTGGCTCCCATGGGTGTTAAGCCATTGCAGAGACCAGAGCTAGTTACCATCCAAGAGATTTAAGACATTCTTCCCCAGGTAGCCACCTCCTCAGCACAGTGCCACAGGATGGAGTTGGGGTGGGATCTTCTTCCTTTTCCTCCTAACCAGCCCTAAAACCCAGTAGGCCCCCCTGGTCAGCAGAGAAAAGTGGGGGAGGGGTTGAGCTGTTTTCCTATGGTACAGTCATTATTGCGGAGCTTAAGGCTACACAGTCAGCTCTAAGAGATACCTCACGTCAGGATCAAAGAACAAGGATTGGCTGTAGATAGTAGATCCTTCTGGCTGCTTTCTCTGACCCACCTCTCCAACCTGCATGGCAGCATTAGGCCAAAGACCTTTTTCAGTAGGGGCTCTGGTTCCCTGGTGGACCTGGAGGCCCAGGTAGTCCAGGGGGACCCTGGATTCCTGGTTCACCCTTTGGCCCTGTGGCCCCCCGCTGGCCGGGTGATCCTGTCTTTCCTGAAATCCCTGGCTTTCCCTGAGGCCCTGAAGGTCCTGGAGACCCTGGGGGCCCGTCTGGCCCTGGGGGTCCCACATCCCCTTTGGGGCCTGGCTGCCCCCTTGGCCCTCCAGTGCCAAAGCTACCCTTTGAGCCTTTGAGGCCTGGAAAGCCTCGGAGACCAGTTGGCCCTCTCTCTCCCACAGGTCCTTGCTCTCCAGGCTGCCCCTGAGGACCCTGAGGTCCTGGGGGCCCCAGACTGCCAGGATCCCCTTTAGGTCCTCTGTTACCAACAGGTCCTTTATTGCCTGCATCTCCTTTCAGTCCTCTTGGTCCTGGAGGGCCGGGGGCACCTAGGATCGGGTAGAAAAAGATAGGTCACTCGTGAGGCTTTCTGTAGACAGAGTGGGCAGAGAGACAGCTTAGTTTCAGACAGAAGCTTGGCAGGACTGGGAGCAGGGCTGTGCCAGGGAAAGGCCACAGGAAGCCAGGATGTTCCCACCCTGCCCTAGGGTCATCTAGACCTCCTTGGCTTTTGACTACTGTTTTCACTCCATGCCTTATGTCATGTGACCTCCCGGGCCTCTAGGATCAGAGGTGTAGAATTAGGGACACAGAGGAAAAAGCGAAGAAAGTAAGGTGAGACCTAACTCACTGAAGCATCCCAAAGAAAAAGCCACCTCTCCAGGAAGTCCACTCTGCCCATTCCAGCCTCATCTAGGAGCCCTAGAGGCTGCTGCTTTCTGAGCCTGTAACAGACACGTAGAGAAATCAGGACAGCGAAAACCGGCGCTAGATGTGTGTCTCATGGACTCTGTATCTCCAGAGACTCTCAGAAGGATAACAAGAACCATTTCTCACATGTTAACTCTGAGCGCAGAGCCTGGTATGCAGTCAGGAAAGATCAGGGTATGTTAGAAGGGCCACTTCTCAAGCTAATGACCTCTATTATAGGCCTGGGGTGGAAAGAGACATGATTTTCAGGATGGAGGCCATGCTAGGAGCCAAATGGCCTCTGTAGTGGAAGTTTTGATTTCTTTAAAAACTTAGTTTAGTTACGCTATGTAAATATGTTTCTGTTTTAATCTCAAATGTGGAATATGGAGTTGCTTTTAAAGTTTGTCCACAGCTGATAACTGCCTAGTGAGGGGCGTGGTCTTTGCCAGCTGGTAACAGCCTCGTGCAGGCTCAGAGAGGACTGATGGGCTTTGAGAGATGGGCGGAGGAGGAGGAAAGCTTCTTAACTGCCCTGCTGCCATTTGCTCTTGCTATTACTGGACTCTTAGGTATCCTGACTAATAAGATTGGCATTAACCCAAAAGAACCCTACGACCCTAACCAACTGGAACTAAGTCTAAAGAGATCTAAATAACCTCTTTCTTCCTTCTAACCTTCTTTCTCTCATACCTAGTGTTGGTTGGAGGTGGTAGTGGTGGAAGGGAGGTAGAGGCATAAGGAACTCCAAATAAAGTAGAGTTTAAAAACTATCACCAACAGACCTCCCCTCCTCCTGTCCTCTGTGTCAGTGTGACGGACACAGTTCTCAGATATGAACCAACCCTGAGGATACAGGGCACAGAGTATCTGCCCCTCTGCTGGGGTGCACAGAATGCCTTAAGACCACAAGAGACAGAGCATCGTCTAAGACGAGGACAACGGGTGTGGAGAAAAGATCTCCAACCACTGTGCAGGCAAGGCCCCGTGCAGACCTGGTCTCTGTGTGGGTGAGCTGCAGGGCTGGTGGGAACTGTGAGTCCCAGAGCCTGACTCGCATCTCCATGAGAACTCTGCTGGCATCTCAGACCCTTCGCAATGCAGTGTCAAAGATTCTTGAGCTAGGTGGGCTCTAGTCCGATTCCTTTAACTAAAATCCCACTAGTGGGCTGGGAGTGGGCTGGTTGACAAGATGCTTGCTGTTTTGAGATCTGAGTTCAATCCCCAAAACTTGTGTAAAAATGCTGGGTATGGTAGCATGTGCTTAGTTCTGGGTGGGGGATGTTGGAGACTAGTGGATCTCTTGGGTTTGGGGGCTAGCCAGCCTAGCCTAATTGTCAAACTCCAGGCTAACGTGATTGTTTAAAAACCAAGGAACAAAAAACTAAGGAACAAAACCTGAGGTCCACTCAAATCTGCATATACAAACAGACCAACAAGGACAAGTCCCCTAGCTCTGTGTGTGTATGTGTGTGTGTGTGTACAATTCTAAAGGCTTCTTTAAAAAAAATCATTTGTTTGTTTATTATCAGAAGAGGGCACCAGATACCATTATAAATGGTTGTGAGCTATCATGTGGTTGCTGGGAATTGAACTCAGGACCGTTGGAAGAACAGCCAGTGCTCTTAACCTCTGAGCCATCTCTCCAGCCCTCTAAGGGTTTGTAAATGCAGACTAGAACTCAGTAGAATCTCTGAAGGAAGGTTTAATGAATGTTGAGATCTGAGAGCTCTCTAAGTTACCAAAATCTGGTTCTATGGCCCTGGGTCACCTTCACCCTGGCCAATGTGAACTGCTCCGAGCTCCTTACGCTCTGCTGTTCCCTGCATCTCCTTCTCAAAAGTGTTTCTGTGTGGAAGTGGAACCAGGTCTGTGAATATGACCTAAACTGGAAACCAGAGCCTGGATAGTCAGCCCCATTAGAGCCAATAAAAACCTTCCAGTCTGCTCCTGCCACTGCCTGCCTTGGAACACGGCTCCGCCTCAGCTCACGTGGCATGCCAGCAGAGGTGATTGCGAGCTGAGGACAGCTGGTGGTAACAGCCTGGCACTAGAGAAACAGGAGACGGGACTTGCCCTTTTATTCCCTGAGAGTCCCCCGTTGCAGTTACCAGCACAGCACAGGCCCAAGCTGATGCCCACACAGGGCCTGCCTCCCCCAGCCTGGCAGGTCTCCCTGGGAACTGGCAAAATCACAGTGCCTGCCCTTATTCTGCTCCTGGCATCTGGACCAGCTGAGATTTGAAGAAGCAGAGAGCCATTCGGCCCTGTGAGGTTGTGTAGCTGATGAAGCAAGGCCGGGCCGTCCTTCCCCATCCCAGTCGAGTTGATTTCACATAACCAGCTCAATCTGTTCTCAATACATCATTGAATAACTGAATGTCAGAGTGCCCTGTGGCTCTACAGCCCCTTCCTCTGATCCCCCCACCGCTCCCTGACTAGGTGGACACTTGCTTCATGCCTCTTTCCCTGCTCCTTCTTGGACATTTCTTTGGATTCCTCCATCCACCATGCCATGAAAACAGAGGTTGCTCCAGAGACTTCTCCAAGTCCCCTCGTTCTCCACTCATTTTGACTTCAGGTGGAAGAGACTACACTCCATATTCAGTCTGGGAAATCTCACCATGACAAGGACACTCTGCCCTGTCCCCCAGGCCTTCTGCTATACCTTGCTTTCTCCTTAGGGCCCATTTTCTCCAGGGCCCCTGTCTTCTGAAAAGAGCCTCTTCTTGAGGCACAGGAACAAAGCAGCCACTGTGGGGGCATCTAAGGCAGCAGCAAAGGAGAAAAGACAGAGCCAAAAGTCTGCTCTGCCCGCTGCCCCACCATTCATTGCCTGGATGTCTTTCCAGGATAGATTCAGGCCTTTCTTCTCTGGGGAAGGAGGGTGTGCCCATCACGCTTGGAGTAGATATTCAGGTAGAAGCCTCAGCCTTCGTTACACAAACCATTTCCCTGTCCCAAGCATGATTGTGAGGATGACCCAGAAGAGAAGGGCCGCCTCTTTCTCCATGCACACTCTTGTGGCCAACACTGCTATTCCGAGAAGCTGGGTGAGTGCTAGACAACAGCAGGAGGAGAACAAGCGGTGGGCCTCTCTGCCAGCCTTCCTTCCACAGGCACCACCTCTGCCTCTCAGTAACCTCCAAAGGGATTGATTCCTGGTTCTCTTCCTTCCAGTTTGGAGCTGTCTGGAGGAAGGGGAGGGCTCCAGAAGCCTTTTCTGAAGAGCATTTAGGGGTCCCTAACGAGTAGAAAGGACCAGGCATGGTGTTGTACAGCTGTAATCAGAGCACTTGAGAAGCACAGCAGGAGGATTGGGAGTTCTGGGATATCCTGTGCTACATAGAGTCTGGATAGTGCTTGCCTATCATTTGCAAGGTCCTGGATTCTATCTTTGGTACGTATATTAAAAAAAAAATAGTGGGTTGGGGCTTGGAAAGGCTCTTTTCTTAGATTCTCAGATGATCTTAAGAATTGTGAGCCAGAGGAGCCCAGCCCATCCAAGGACAAAGTCAGCAACCAGAAGTTAGCACAATGGGAAGGAAAATGGTGCAAGGATAAAACCAAGGCTCCACCAGGATGGGCTTCCAATGACCTGTCAATAATAAGACTCTGGTATGGGCAGGGTACAGGGCAGTGAAGAGGAGGGCTCAAAGCCGCTCTGAGCAGCCAAAAAGCAAACACCGGCATGGTGGCTGAGGTAAGGAGTTCGAGGGAGGTCCATCATTATTCAGGAAGCTACGGGCCATAATTAGGCTCTTGGGTTCATTAGGAACCAGCCACAACTGACTGCATGTCTGAGGGAAATAGAGTGGGTTTCTGTGGTCCATATTCAGGATTAGGGAAGACGAAAGAAATAGGAGTGGCCAGAAGATTCTAGCATCTTAAGACATAATCCTGCCCATCGATGGTATAGTGATCCATTGGTCAGTTCTGAGATCCCGGCAGAAGGAGTTCCCTGATGCTAGCCTGCTAACTGCTGCTGCTTCTCCTTTCAAGGTGAGATGCCAAATGGAAGAGTGCGGCTGGCACACCAAAGAAACTCTCAGCAGCTTTACAAGCCTGGGCAGACAAAAATGGGGCTCACAGCAACTGACTTCTGCTACCTGCATACAAAACTCCTGTGCCCAAACAGAACAAGACAGCCTGTTTTTCCTTCCTTTAAAAAAATTATCTGTCATCCAACCATCTCTATCTATCTATCTATCTATCTATCTATCTATCTATCTATCTATCTATCTATCATCTATCTATCTACCTATCATCTATCAATCTATCGTCTATCATCTATCATCTATTAAGAATTTTCTTTTTTACTCGTGTGTGTAGCGAAATTTGCTTATATGTGTGTGAACATGTGTTTGGAGGTCAGAAGACAACTGCTGGAGTCTGTTTCTCCTTCCACTTTTCAGGTCCTAACTCAAGCTATTGGAGTTGGCAGCAGGAACCTCAGCCAGCTGAGCCACCTTGTCAGCCTTGTTCCCTTCTTAGCACGTCAGCTCCTGGATCCTTATGGGTTACAGCATGACATAGCATGTGGTACTTATGGAACAAGTTTGCAAGTTCAATTCCTCTGAACATTTGGCATCTACCTTGTGCTCATACTTACATTTATTCATTCATTGAGCAAACACTTCCAGGTGCCCTCCAGAGCCCATTAGACATTTGTGAATAGGACAAGGAGCCTATGTCATCAATAATTTCACTTTTTAAAACATGCCTTATGATAAGCGGGGTATGGTGGCACACACCTTTAATCTCAGCACTTGGGAGGCAGAGGCAGTCGGATCTCTGTGAGTTCGAGGCCAGCCCAGCCTACAAAGAAAGTTCCAGGACAGGCAGGGCAGTTACATAGAGAAACCCTGTCTTAGAAAACCATTAAAAAAAAGCCTTCTGCTTTATATTAACATACAGTTTTTAGGTTCATATTATTGTTGCCACTGATCCTTACAACTACTCTTATGTGGTATAGACAGGGAAGGTATTAATGATCTTGTTTGTGCTGGTTAGTTTTAATTTTAAACTTGACACAACTTTGAACTGCCCGTGAAGAGAGGTTTTTAATCAAGAATTACCGAGATCAGGTTGTTCTGGGGGCGTGTTTTGATTGTTAATTGATGTAGGAAGGTACAGTCTCTTGTGGGCAGCACCATTCCCTAAGCAAGAGTATCCTGAACAGAGAAACCTAGCTGAGGGTGGGCAAGCCACCAAGCAAGTGGGCCTGCATGGGTTCACTTCTCTTTGCTCTTACTGTTGATGGGCATGTGACTAACTGCCCGAGTTCCTGCCTTGACTTCCCCTCAGTGATGGGCTGTAATCTGGAGTTGAAAGCTGAATAAATCTTTTCCCTCCGAAGTTGCAACAGAAATTAAAGTAGGACACAGTAGGTGAGGAGATAGAGTTGAAAGTGATGAAGAGACCTACCCATCACTCAGCTAATGAGTGGTGGATTTTTTTTTTTTTGTCTCTAACTCCTAAAGGATAGTCCTAGCAGAGACACTGTCTAGCACAGACATAAAAATTATCCTAGAGACTAGGAAAAGATAAAGATTCTAGGAGAGGTGTAGCCAGCATGGAGGCACCACAGGGTTTCTGTGTAGTAAGTGGAGGCTTGGAATTAGAGCTGGAAGGGGCTGGTCCTACCCCTTCATTTATAGATGACAGAGCACAGATGGAGAGACGAAGCAATTTTGCCTAAAGTCCCAGAGTAATTATAACCCAGCCTCCTTCCCTTCAGTAGGAGCTTGGCATCCCCTCACTGCCTGTGTTACTGGCATCTCCCTACTTGGGTTCTTCTATCTATCAGTTCTACATCAGCAGAGCAATCCTTCACCGACATCTCCAGGGTCAGAGCCTCAGAGCATGTCTGAGGGTGAGTGATGACTTCCCTGTGTGTGTGTGTCGGGGGGGGGGTGTTCAATCTACCTGGAACTCTTCTTTCAGATAGGAGAAGGGGAGCATGGGATGACTTAAAGATCAGGAGGAAAGCTCGCCAACAGACAGAATGTAAAATTGCACCTTAGAGGCCACACACATGCACACACCTTCTCAGTGAAGGCTTTCGGTTCCCGTGGAAATACTCAGTACCTGGCTTTGGTGCATAAACACACAATAAAGCAGCAATTAAACATGTTCTCCCCTACCCCACCTCACCAATCTATATCGAAGAGAAAATGAGCCCGGGGGGCAGCAGAAACATGAAGATGTTGAACTGAGGGTCCCCTGTACTTGAACGGAAGTCACACCATGCTGAAGGTGAAGTTTTGGGATGAGACCTCTGCCACGAGCAAGGCGGCAGCAAATGCCAGTCTCCAAGAATTCCTCTGGGTACCATTTCCCTGTCTCCTCCATTCTCCATCCCTTGCCCTGTAGTGAAGCAGGACCCAGGTAGAAATGTCTAAGGTGCCTGCAAGCTCATGCACTGGGCATCTCCTTTGCTGAGTGAACAGCGGACACATCTTTGAAGAACTGAAGTAGGGTACCGTGTGTGTGTGTGTGTGTGTGTGTGTGTGTGTGTGTGTGTGTATGTGTGTGTGTGTGCGCACATAGGTACACATCATCATCCAGAGGCCAATGTCAGGTGTCTTTCTCGACTGATCTCCAGCATATGTTTTGGAAATAGGGTCTTTCGCTGGACCTGGAGCTCATCCTGTTAGGTAGACTGGCTGTCCAGTGGGCCAGGGCGTCCTCTCCTTTCCACCTTCCCAGTGGTGGGATGACAGTGCTGGATACTCCAATGCTCCTGGCTTTTATGTGAATACTAGAAATGGAATCCAGGCCCTCACATCTGTGCAGCGAGCCCTCTACCCACTAAGCCATTTCTCTAGCTCCCAGGATTTTCAGTCTCTTGTGACGTGCACACGTGGCTTAACTATACTCTTGTCTTAGGATACCTTTTTATAAGGCAGAGTCAACCAACCAACTATCTATGTTTTCTACCTCCAAAGCCCCCCCCCCTTCTGCAGAGAATATGCCCCAGGGTTCCAGTGGATGTGTGAAATCATGAGCAGTTGCAGACCCCAGACACACACACACTCTGTCTCCATATATATACGCCTTTGAGGAAAGCGTATCTCTCTTAAAGTATGCAGTTTGCTGCTTAGTGTTTTCAGACTGTGGTTGACCATGAGTAGTCAAAAGCATGGAAGGTGGAACTGCTGATAAGTGGGGGGCTTCTTCCCAAGGCTTTTTATGAGGCGCCACAAATCAGTGTGTATAAATGGGCTGTCTCCTGGGAAGCTCAGAATTTCCTCTGTTCCTAGAGTGAATTCAACATCACCACACAACTGGCAGAGTATGGACCATAAGAACCATCTCCTAATGTTCTTCACTGTAGCACAGCACCCTAGAAGCCACACAGATGTGTATTTTTGGTGAAATATGGTGGGGAGGGTTTGATTGCCATAGAAATTATCATTGTCTAGCTTCATTGCAAAAATAAAGCATAGCAACAAGCAAATAGGACCCTCCTCCCTGACCTGATCAGTCTAAAGGGGGAAAAACTCATCTCTAGTGGTACCAAGAACACATTGTGACATCAAGTGAAGCCAGCATAGGCTCAGGACTAGTTGGCCAAAGAGGAGGCAGACCATCACTGAGGTAGTTTCCAAGACCAAAGGTGGCCCTGGTAAATGAGCTGGAAAGGGTTCCTGCCTTGAATACTATAGAGGATACAAAGGCTGAAAGAGACAGAGCGGGCTTCAAGCTCCCTTTCATGCCATGAGGGCCTGGAAGACATAATCTTCATCAAGGTTTTGGAATCAAATGAAGATCATAGGAAGGCACAGTTCACAGTTTTGCCTAGTGACTCACCAGAAAAATGTGTGCATACTGTTTCTGCTTTGTGTTTAGCTAGTTTAGAAGACCCAAAAGGACAAATGCCTTCAGTAAAGACACAGTGGTGACTCAGTTAAGCAAGAAATTAAGACCATCAAATGGATACTCAAGGCTTCCTCTGACTCTAGGTCAAGAGCAAGGGAAGAAGGAAGAGAGATGCTGACCCTTCTCATGTGACTAAGGTCCTTAGGAAACTTTTGCACCCAATCTAGGCACGAATGTCAATGGTCTGGAACCTTCAGAAATGAAACTTTCTGATCATCCTACCCCAAGCAGCCATGATCCATAGGAATGCCAGCTGAGAACAAGGGGAATTTGGAACAGGAAGTGGAAGAAAGTGTTGTAAATCCTAACTACGACCATCAGATTGATTACAAAAATAAGGACTGCATCGCCACAAGAAAATGTTTTCCTGACCTGATTTGTGTGTGTGTAACAAAAGTTTCGTTTCCTCTCCTCTCTCAGTCCTTTGTCATCTATCTGTTAAAACACGGGACACGTTGACTGCATTGACCTTATAGGGTTTGAGTTCTGAGATACGAGGAGAGTGAAAATTGTTCTATAGCCCTCCTTTTGTGGAACGTGTTGGTGTGCTTTTAATTTTACACGGGATAATTAATTGTATCATGATAGCTCTAAACAAAGCCTCATTATCAACTTCATTTGGAGATTAAGAGTATTGAACTAAGGAAGTGTGTGTAGGTAACAAGTTGACAAGGGGTAGATTTATGATGATTAATTTTACGTAGCAATTTTAAGGGACCACGAGGTGCCTAGATACTTGATCAAGCTTCACTCTGAGTGTTTCTGTGAGGGTGATTGTTGTTGAGGCTGACATGTGGATTGTTAGACTGAACAAAAAGGATTACCCTCTCTAATGCGGTGCTAGCCTCATCTAAATGTTTGAAGGCCAGGACAAAACATAGAGCTCACCCTCCCCTGAATAAGAGAATTCTTCATGTCTGATATTCTTCCCATCAGGGGCATTATCTCTACAGATCTCAGACTTTCCTGTCTACATAGTCACACAAACCAATTCCTTATGATTATCTATCTATCTATCTATCTATCTATCTATCTATCTATCTATCCATTCCTTGGCTTATTTATCTGCCTTTACTCTTCTAGTTCTGGTTTCTTTTCCCATAGAATTCTAATCCATAAAGGACCTTAGGGAAATATAGGAGAAGAATACATTAGGTTGATTGGTCTCTGAAGGACAGATAGTCTGACAGGCAAAATTAATTAATTTTCCTCATTAATGAGGAGGCAGAAAGGGAAAAAGTGAGCATAGGTGGTTTCAAAAGGACAAGGTCTACAAACTTGCTATGAGGGACTAAAAGAAAGCCAGGCATAAGATAGAATTTTCTTTGAAAAGCAAAGCTAGAAACTGTATCACCTTCACCAAGAGGCTTTCAAGAATCTCCCTCTCTCCCTCCTTCCCTCCTTCTTTCATTTGCTCCTTTTGTTGAGATGAGGTTTCACTCAATGTCTCTGAGACTCAGGGTGTAGCCCAAGCTGGCCTGGAGTCCATGTTAATTCTCCTGCCTCAGCCTCCTGAGTTTTGGGATTACAGGTGTGCACCACTAAGCCTAACTCTCAAAGGCAAAAATGTTCAAACATTGAATTGTTTTTATTCGTGTGTGTACCTACTTGCAAGCATGTGCCTAACCACTCTCTAGGCCCTCAAAGACACTTCTGAAAGTTGCCTGCTGCCCTGGGAATTGATTACTTGATGATTTTGGCAATCTATTTTGACACCTAGCGTCTTCCAGCTAGCATCCTCTATGTACACATTGTTGGAGAATTTCCCTAAAATCATGTGCTCCTGTAGACAGCAACAACCCAGAGTCCCTGGAGAGGCCCGTCCACCCTCCTCTTACCTCGAATGATGGTGACATTGCGAAGGATTTCTCCATGCTGTGTGTCCACAGCCTTCATCTCCTCCATGATCATGGAGAGGTTCCGGACATTGAAGTCCAGCTGAGCACTGAGCAGACTGAAGCGCTCCCTGAGCAGATCCGTGGTGCCCAGCATGAGGGAGACGGACTTATTCAGGTAGTAGAGTTCCTCAGCATGGGTGTGGAAGCCCAGTGTGCAGGACAGCCGCACGTCATCCAGGTACTTGAGCATGCTGTGCACGTGGTTGTCGGTGGCATTGATATTGGTGAAGATGGTACCGATTTCAATCTCGTGAGAAGTCATGCGTCCTTCCAGGGACTCGAACCTCTCCACGGTGCGGTTCTGGGCATATCGGGTGTGGTATTGGAGGTCATGCATGTTCTCCTCATGGTCATCCAAGAAGGAGGAGATATTATCCAGCTGTAGCTGCAGGCCCATGACCTGCAACACCAGGTCATGCATGCTCTCGGAGTTCTGGCTAATGCGCTGCGAGGAGGCCCCCAGGGTGGCCTGGATGGTCTTGACCATTTCTCCAGTCTTGGCAGAGGTGCTTCGCAGACCTCCAAAGAGCCTGGTATAGTTCTGCCAGTCAGTGACTATCTTCTGCAGGGTCAGGGTCTCCTCGTCTGTTTTCCTCTGGATCCCATGGATCCACTCAGCTGTCTGGCCCACTGTGAAGTTGATCTGGTTTACGGCAGCCTTGACATCGTAGCACTCCTGGGTGAGGTCCTTCACAGTGATGTCCATGCCTGCTGTGGTGGCCTGCCAGCCCCTCACCTGGGCCAGGAAGAATCCCAGCGACTGATTGACCTGGTGAATGGAGAAGGAACAACTGCCCATCTCCTGGGAGATTTGACTGCTTGTGTTGGTGAGCAGCTCTTGGGCCTGGGAGGTCTGATCCAGCTGGACCTCCTGGGCCAGCAGCATCTTCTGAAGCCCCTCCAGCTCCTCCTGGAGCTTCCTGATCTCTTGCCCCAGCTGCCCAGCCTCACGGCAAAAAGAGCAATTGCTCAGGGCTTTTGGGTCTTCAGGAGAAAAGGGGACATTTTCAGTTAAATGGGACACAGGTGTCTTTTGTGTGTGTGTGCGCGCGCGCGTGTGTACGTGTTTATTTGTATGCAGGCATGAGCCCTCTTGTGTGGAGGTCTGAGACAACTTAGGTGTTGTTCCTTGGGTGCTGGCTATCTTGATTTTTGAGATAGATCCTCTCTCTGGTCTGGAGCTTGTCAATCAGTCTAGGCTTTCTGACAACTGAACTCCAAGAATTCACCCGTTCCTGCCACCCTGGCACTGGGACTACAAGTTTGTGCTCCCCCACACACCTTTTCCACTAGGGTGCTTGGGATTAAACTCAGGTCACAGTGCTTGGATGGCTACATTATCTCCCTAGCCCCAGAGGTACTTCTGGGAATGCAGACACAGGGAACTGCCAAGTGGCTTCTGGACTCTGCTTCCTTTCCTCCTATGAGAAATCCCTCACAGAAAAGCCTCACCATCTCTGTGGAATTCCACCTTTACTCTGCAATCTGAAGTGCAAGATTTCAGATATTTATCCCACAGTACCACTGCATTCTAAAGAACAGATTTTAGAAACTAACTGTTCTGAGGTGGCCAAGAGCCTCATTTCATTGTACACTTCACTAAAAAAAAAAACCTCCACACATTTTAATATCTGTTGTTTTGGTTGATATCTCATAATATACTTGTGGGGAAGGTGACCCTGAGAAGTTTTTTTTTTTTTCTTTGTGACTCCTGAGGAATAAGGCTTGCCAAGTAGAACTCTGTTATTAGGTGTCAGGCCAGCACTTTCTATTTGCAACAGAGAAAATGGCCTTCTAATCCACATCTGCCATGGCTCCTTCTGACTCACTCTGTCTTGGGATGTTCCTGATTGGAGCAGAAGCTAGACCATGGTGATTTGTGATGTGACTTAAGGCAGTAACTGAAAATGGGCTTATACAGGAGGCTTTGCAGGGCCTTACAAGCCATTTGGGATGCAGGAGGCTATTTTAAGAATGGACTATCCTTGCTTCCCTTCTCTGCATATGGTCTCTGGATAGATCAACAGCCCATATAGGAAAGTCTGCCCTAGTCCGTGCAGCATCCCAGCATCCCAGCCCTCCTTAGAGGGAAGCAGGGATCATCAGCTGGTCTTATCTTAGGAAGCAGGGAGTACCTGTCCATCCCTAGATAACAGGGATAGAGGGTCCTTTGTGCTTCTGGACACTAAAATCTTACCCAATCCTTGAAGGTTTTCTTGCATTGACACAAGCTTCTTATTATAGATGGACTGGGCCAAGGAGATGTCTTCTGAGAGAGAGTCCACCTTTCTAAACACTGAGGAAATAGAAGAGACACCGGGCTGGGGTCACAGTTCAGAAGTAGTTCAGATCATTGGTGAGATTATTTTCATGAGTCTGAAAACGAAACCATTCTTGCTTCTCCCAGGAGAAAGGCTTCCCAATGGCCAAACAAGGATGTGTCTTACTGCCTGAGTTCCGCACATGTTCCTTCACAGGATAATTCACCCCCCCAATCCGGGATTTAGAATCAAGAGCTCCTTGTAAGTTAGGATAGTAAAAATTCACAAACATACAGATAAAGTTATTCCATCACCCAGAGAGCACTCACCACCATCACTACCTTCAACTATGTATTTCTTCTAGTCATGTGCCCACGGATGCCCACTCAACAGTCCCATAGATATATGCTTTAGAAAATAAAAGGCAAAACTGTGTTATTTTGACCATCCCATCTATTTTCTCTTATTCAGCTTTTATAAGTATGGCATTACGGGCGTTTTTCTCCTTCTTACCACCTTCTCATTCTTTCTTCGAGAATTTTTTTCAAACTTAAAAAAAAAAAGTTTTATAAAGTTTTTTTTTTTCTTTTTAAAATATTTCAGTGTGTGTATTCACTACAGATACAGAAAGTCTGACAGGCAGATTATGACCAGTGCTCCATCTTAGGCCTAATAACCCATATCTGTGCTGGTTGTAAGGACATGATATTTTTCCTTAGGATAAATGCTTGGGGTACAACCCTTCGGTTTGTACAAATTCTTGGTACAAGGTATTCTCTAGAGAAGCTCATGCTACCTTTTAGTTCAGTTCAGCTCAGGGTCCTACAAAAGCTGTTGTGTCAACAGGATTTAGAGCATGCATGCAGCAAAAGCAGGGTAGCTGGACTTATCCATCAGTAGCATGGATGGCCCTGGCAGTGGTAAGAGGGCACTGGTTGGCCTGATGAGCCTCTGAAGGACATATCTGGCAGAATGCAGTTGTAATCACCCAAAGCAACTCAGCTTCTAGATTCTGATTGATATAAAATCTGTTGGGTGACTTTGACAGGTCAATGAACCTTTCCAGAATGAACAGCCATCAACAAAATGAAAACATGACGGCAGCGACTTCTAAAGTTCTTAGCACCTCAAAACCATTTTGCTTTCAAGCAATTTAGGATATCCAGGCTCTACTGAACACTGAATATCTCAGCTCTGTCAAGAGATCAGCTTTATTAGTATCAGTCACATGTTTGGGAGAGCCTGTCGAGTTGGAGTAGCACTTTCCAGTTGGTGATAGTTATTTTGTTTGAGCCTTTTCTCACTTAAGAGCCCATATATAGATAAAGGAAAAGAAATAGGGAGGCTTGATGATTGCCATTTTGACTTTAAGGATTCATAAAGTCTACTCCTGGGCCACCAGCCAAAGGGTCATTGCATGCAATTCTCTCTACTCACTGTATATGTCACATTCTGTCATTATATAGTCATTTGTTTCTTTGGACATTTCCTTTATTTACTCTGCCTTCTCATCTTGTTATAGTCCTATTGGCTCATGTCTTTGAACGCTTGGTCTGCAGCTGTGGTGCTGTTTTGGAAGGCACACCTTTTAGAGGTGGAGGCAGTGGGTCACTGGGAATGAGCCTTGAGATTTATTGATGGGCCCTGACTGAAGAGGCAATGCAGCTTGCCCTCTCCTCCTGCTACAAAGCCTCACCTGCCATGATGGACTGTTCTCAAGTGATAAGCCAAAAATGAATCCTCCTGCCCTTCAGTTGCTTCTTGTCATAGCAAAAAGAACCATGACTAATACAGCCAGGGGTGTTGATACCCAAATAATCCTCATATAGAAGCAGGATCATGTGCCTTTCCAAGAAGGGGTTCACTCTTAGTGTCAGTACCCTGGGTGAAGTTCACTCGGGCCTCCATTGCTTCTCTCTGCTCCCAGCCTTGTCTCTAGCATCAAGCAGGCTGGATCAAATGGCTTTTACTATGAATGTGACCAAACCGATTTTAGACAATTTACGTGAAACTCTTAGACTCTAGAAGGTATGATCTACCATGCACCAGCACCACGATCATACCGACTGCAGTGTGGATGAGAGGCACCAAAACTCACGTCTTCTGGCCTCACCTGTAGGAATCTGATTTTGCAGGTCTTAGTAAGGCCCTGGGGATTTAGATTTTAATGAATACTGAATGCAATCTCGATGCATTTGGTACCCAGTCTTATCTTGAACAACACACAGGGAGATGATGGCAGGTCTTAGATGCCATCTGATCCAGTGGACACAACTGAGGGTTACACAACAGATTCACCTGGAGAGCTGAATGTTACAGTATTCACTCTATTACCCTGGGAATAGGGGTGGTGGTGGGGGCGAACATCAGCAGTTCTAAAAACTCCCACATGATTCTATTACTGACCTGTCAAACTCATCTGGTTTTTTCTTCTACTCAACGCCCTACAGCTAACTCTTTTGTTTGTTTGGTTTGGTTTTTTGAGATAGGGTTTCTTTGTGTAGCCCTGGCTGTTCTGGAGCTTGCTCTGTAGAATAGGTTGGCCTCGAACTCAGAGATCCACCATCCTCTGCCTCCTGAGTTCTGGGGTTAAAGACACGCACCACCACCACCATCTTCAAGCCAGGAAGATGCTAGTCTGGGTGACAGATGTGCAGTGTTTTTCTCCCTAGGGTGTTGTTCGTGTAGAAACCTAATCAGCCATTCCCCTTGAGCCAGCACCAGGGTACACTGAACTCACCCAGAGAGGCCAGCACAGCCACGGCCACCAGGAGCAAAGCCAGGAAGAGGTACAGAATCCGCACTGATGTGTGCAAAGACAGGTTCTTCTGGCAGCGGGTGCAGCGGGGTCCTGGCCGGCCTGTGGAGAACAAGAAGATGGCCATGGCTTGGGCCAGTGATGGAGGCGGGAGTGCCATGCTCAATTTCACGTTCCTTGTCTGGCCTGCCTCATTGCTTTTCAAAGCAGGACAGATAGAACTTTCTGCTTTTATTCCGTGCTTGTTCTGCTGCTTAGGCTGAACTTATAGAACATTCTGGAATATAGGAGACAGAGGCCACCCTTCCTCCTCCTCCTTACCAGTCATTCTTTCTCAGCAGTATCTTCATTTAGCCCACAGAGCACGAAGACAACTTTTCTCTCTATGCTGGCCTTACTAATGATTCACAATCCCAACAGCCTGCTCACCCTGCTGCCCAGTGCAATGCTCTAGCATGTGTTCAAACAACCAAGTTTGCCCATGACCTTCTGGGTAAATAAACTGTGGTTCTCCTAGAAACCAAACAAGGCGTTAAAATCCACTGGTCAGGTTGCTGTGTGGAAAGAAGAGGGAGGAGTTCCTGGGAACTCTGGGAGGTGACCAGTGCCCTCTGAAAATGAAGGATGGCCCCCAAGGGGAGCTCAGCTTAGCTGCATATGATGAGTACCAGCAGCAATTAAAAACCTAGTGCCTGCTCCACATGGCACACTGGAATAAATCCACAATACCAAAGGCAGGCCTGGGGCATCCCTGGAGAACACAGTGTCCAGTCAAGGTAAAGAACACAAGCTATATCTATACCAAATGTCACTGAGAGCCCTGGTCCAACCAGCAACTCAAATAGCATGATCAACAAGGCCGAATACAGACGCTGGGTACAGTGTGTGGCTAAGGGAGATGGCAGGGGTTCCTGCCAGGGCTTAGGTGGAGCCCAGGAAGCACATGACACTTATGAGCAATGCTGATTTCATCCATATTACATAGCCCCAGGCTACCCAGCTCTGCCCATCACCCTCCAAGGGACAGTAGGAAAATGAGAGCAGGAATTCTGAAGCCACACATTTGAACACATTGTTGACCAGTCTAGAGATGAAGGCAGGGAGCTCTCGGCTCACAGAGGAGATAGGGGTTCCCTGAGCACTTACCCTGTTGGCTGCATGGGAAGGATGGCATGTCCTCTTCTTCACCAGCCAGTTCCTCTTCAGTGACACACAGTACATCCCTGTCACTGCCAGCTGATCTCACTGCAATGAAACCAGTTAGGTAGGACCCCACACCTTGACCCCAAGACATGCCCTTCCCTTTCCAGCTTTCTGTTTGGTATCAAGGTTCATACCCCATGCTCACCCCTTTCCTAGGTCTAGTCCGGTACACCTGAGCCCCAGGTGACTTGATGAAGATGAGAAATGGGGGGTGGGGTATAGAGGTAAGCTTTAGAAGGTCAAGTTACTGAGGTATCCACCCATATGGTAAAGAGATGTGCCCATCTCCCACAAGCTAGGAAGACACAGGCCAGTCTGTACCTCTCCCAGACCCCTGGGAGTAGAACAAAGAAACGTAAGAATGTGTTGATTGATCCGGCATGTGGGGCAGAAGCAGAATTTCCCTGCTTCAGGCACAAATCTGAAACTGACACTGCATGGGCTCCATGACTGTGTCCAGCCTAGCTGGGAAGGAGGAAGCAGGAATCAAGAGGTGAGCAGATAGAAGATGAGTGCATTCTATCTCCTGGACCTCATTGGAGACCTACAAGGTGTCAAAGGGAGCATGGAGGAGAAGGGGTCCAGGGTCAGGTGATTCCTAAGTAAGACCCAAAAGGATGTGTCTCATTATTGAGTAAACTGTTCTCCTTCCCCACGCCTCCCATCTCTCCTTCCTGGGGAAAAAAATGAGGAAGGTCCTTTAATAAAGAGGCAGGGTGAGCTGTGGGGCCAACTGGGACTTTGCTTTGGGAAATGGGGATGAAAGCCAAGGGTGGATCCTAAGGAGAGGCATCTTTGACTTCCCCCTTTAAAAAAATAGCTTTATTTACTTAAGTAAGTCAATTTACTTAAATAAATAAATGATTTTATTCATTTGGTCTATGTGTGTGTGCATGCACACACATGTCATAACTAGCATAGTTTTTTTTTTTTTTAATGAAAATTTAGAGTTCACCAAGATGAGATTTTAACAAAGATTCAGGTCTGGTCATCAATAGAGAGACACTCAGGAAGAAAAGAACATTCTTCATACAGAAGCCCATGTGTGACTGTGGGCTTCTCAAGAGAAAGTTCTGCTTATGTGTCTTAACAATAGACACACACACACACACACACACACACACACACACACACACACACAGACACCCTGTAACTTCTACCTGGACTCTGGAGATGCCAGATTTTCTGATCAGCTCTCTGCCAAATGACTCTCTTTCCTCAGCCTCCTGTTCCTCTCCTTCCCCATTTTTAGAGGAACCAGCTGAGGTATAAGTTATAATCTTCACTGACAGGTATGCCTGGCACCGACCAATCAGAGTGAGGGCCATGACCACTCAGAAAGGTCTTGGACCGTCCCAAGGTGAAACACAGTAACAGCAGCACTGAGGAGAGAGAGCTTCTGGGGTCCAGGCTTTGCTGTAGGACTCTTAACACATAGCAGATTCCATGCCCGTGGTACTGTTACTCAACCAACTCTATATTTGTTTCCTCCTTGGCTTGAGCTCCTAGTTTAAATGTCACCCCCATTTCCGTCTCCCCTATTCTCCTCCTCTTGTTCCTTCTCCAAGAATTCCTCTTCTTTGAAGCTTGTTTTCCTTGGTCCTTGGAAATTTCTGTTTTCTTTCAACTTCAGCTATGCATTTGGTAATGTGTTTGTCATTTACCTTTTACTTAAAGTTTAAAGCCTAAAAATGTGCTGGAAGCAGCCACTCCTGGTTTGTTTTCCTCTGTTTCATTGTTTTTGAAATGTGGTGAAGTGTGGGATCTGGCCTCAAGGCAATCGTTATGACAATCCTATAAATTTTACAGCCTAAAGTATCATTTTTATGGTCAAAAAGACTTAGGGCCAAAGGCATTTAAGAATGTTACTAGCTGCACACCCAATACGAATGGAGAAGCCAAGGTCTGGACTCAAACATCTTCCCTCCCTGGCCCACATACTACCACTGGGAATAAGGAACAGTGGTTCCAGAGTTCTGAGAGGTATTTCTCCTGCAATTACAAGATCAGAGGGTAGAAAGGAGAAGGAACAGAGACTGAACAGGCAAAACGTTGAGACATAGGGCTATGATAGTGATCAACAGCCCTCTAGGGTTTTGTAAACCTTTGGTCCCTTTGACCCCACGTCCTAAATGCTGCCCCACAACCTCTGTGATCAGCTGAAAAAATTAGATGTGATGTTTAATGTTCATTGTCAGCGTAGCAGAATCTATAATCACCTGGGGATGAGCAGCTGGGCAAATGCAGGGAGCGATTATCTTGATTAGAATTTTGGAAGGTGGGAAGACCTGTCTCTGGTGAGCAGCTCCATTCCCGGGCTGGGATCCTGGAATGTGTATGTGGAGAAAGGGAGCTGAGCAGCCAGCATTCACTACTCTCTGCTTCCTGACTGTGGGTGGGCGAGGCCAGCTGATTCAAGCTCATACTGGCTTGACTTCCTCCTCATGATGAGCTGTGCCTCTAACTGTGAGCCAAAAGTAATAACTCTCTCCCTTAAGTTGCTTTTGTCATAGTATTTTGTCACAGCAACGGGAAAAGAAGCCAATACAGGGGGCGAGAACACTTGAGAAGCAGAGGCAACCTTGAGCAGACTCATGGGGAAGGTGAGAGCCAGCCAATCCCAACCCCAACCAGAGTCACATAGCCTCCATGGGCACCAGCCAATCCCAAAAGAGGTCACATAGCCACAGTAGGGATTCGTCTAGCTTTAAAAGGGGCCTTCGAGCTCCCCCTCGGGGTCGCGGCCATTTTGTGAAGGTGGTGACCACAGCATGCTGGAATTCTCCGCAGAATAAACCCCCTTTGCTTTTACATACTACTTGAGTCTGGGTCTTTCCTTCAGCGAATTCCCTAACAAAGGAACTGAGGAAGATCCCATCCGCTGCCATAAACCCCCTTGGTTTAGCCCCCAGGTCTGTCA
Organism: Psammomys obesus; assembly: GCF_907164565.1. Lineage (NCBI taxonomy): Eukaryota > Metazoa > Chordata > Mammalia > Rodentia > Muridae > Psammomys > Psammomys obesus. The sequence goes on from NW_026591086.1 coordinate 4,093,880, forward strand.
CACTTCAACTGACACTGAAGTACGCCCCTTGCTGCATGTACTCCAGGGTCATGGATTCACCTCTGTGGATCTCAGCAGCCGGCTCTCACGTCCACGGCGGAAGTTCTAGAGGCGGTCTTGTGTCTAGCACAGTGGCTGGTTCAGAGAAGGGTGCTTTGAAACATCTGAATTGAGTTTCTGTTGTGCTTTCTGGTAGTGGATCTAAGACTAACCCTGAAGACTGCTGAAGATCTTAGGACCCCAGTACGCAGAGTCCCACCTCCAGAGGAATTCTGAGGTGAGGGAGTCTGAAGATGGAATATAGAAGCATTCCCACCTCCATTGTCCTAATTCATCTGGACGAGTAGTCTGAAAAGGATACGGTGAAAGAAATTAGAGAAATTCGTCTCTGGATTTGATAGATGGATGAAGAGATGGTGTGGGGGGGGCTGGGGGGGTTGGTAGGCACTGTGAAGAAGAAGAGCAGAGTGGGACTGGGAAACAGGGACAAGCAGCGTGGTGTGTGGGGGTACAGCACATCTTTTTACACGCATCCTGGGAAATCGACCTTTTCAGCCCTGCTTTGCAGCTCGAGCTGTGATCCCTCCCACCAGTCTGCCAGCAGTTTACAAGGATGCTTCGCCCAGGCAGCTTACAGGGTGACCTCTTTCCCCAAAGCTTCGGGGTAGGTGGACTAGAATTCTTTGGGCCGTTCTGTGCTTGCCTAACCAAAAGCTCAGCAACTAGCTAGGGTTGCTAGTTCCCAGCAGCTCTGCAGAACACTGCATTATGGGGGGGGGGCAGCTCAGATCCTCCCATTGAGCCCCTTAGAGAGATATCAAATTCCTTCCTGTCCATGCTCCTCATTTCTTCCCGCTGCTTCGTGGAGCTTCTTGGCTCTCCCTTGTGACGGGGCCTCCTCCCTGTTTTGGCTCCAGAGGCTATTTCATCACTCCACTGTTTATAGCCTTTGCAAGGAATCTGGGATGATTTAAATGAAGCCTGGCTGACACCAGCCTTCAGCAAACACCCCTCCCCAAGCAGCTTTGTCACACCCTTGCTTCCCTGGTAGAGAGAGCCTTAAATTGCCTGCAGTTAGCCAATGGGAGTTAAGAACCATCACCTTCCTGTACTGCATGGAGTGGTCCACAGAAGGGGAGTGACAGCTGCCTGCCCAGACCCCAGTCCTCTCTAGACCAGCAGTTCCTTAGTGTTGGCCCTCTTCCCTGTGATGACATCTCAGCTCTGCAACTCATAGCCCTCCCCAGTCCCCAAAGAGGGTTTCTGCTTTTCCTAATCCTCTGACTTCCTGCTGTCCAGAGGTGAGTCCTGCCCTTGGGGACTCTGATTGGCCTATGTCTGGAACACTTCGGCAACTTGCCACCTTAGCCTCTCTCACTTTAATGAGAATGTAATCCAAAGCATTTGTGGGGCGCCCTCAAGCTGAGCCTTTAGTAAGTACAAACTCAGTGTGTTTATGTGTCATTGGGCTTGTTCTGGTGGGAGACCAGATGAATATACAGAGAGTGAGGAGAGCCTGGAGGAAGAGGGTTGGGACTGGTGAGAAGATGAATGGAAATTGGATGGGAACCAGGACACGCCCTTGGTGCTGGGCCAAAGGTGCTCCCTGTGGCAGGGGAGTATTCTTTCTGGGCCCTGCTGGCTTAGTGTTGGGGATCTTAGCTCTCAGAAGGGGACTTATAAGTCAGAGTCCTTGCTATCCCATTACAAAGGCCCAAAGGTAATAACGGCTCCTGAGTTATTAAGAATCTGGAGCGAGACTCCAGCACACAGAATTGCACATGAGAACTGAGATAGGACCCTTCCACACAGGCCTTCCATCTCTTTCCTCATCAGACCTTCCAGCACTGTGTCACTTTATCACTTCCTTCAGGTAGGTACACCTTCCCCTGGGCTCCTGCCCAGGCCTGATGATGTAGCATGTGTCAGTAAAGGTAGCTTGCAGGCTCTAGATGAAGGCCTGAATAGTCTCTGCTGTTTTAGTCATAAGCTCATCTCAATTTAAGAACAGATGAAGATCAATCATTAAAAGCATGGTTTTAATCTGTTTATTTTTGGTATTCTCTATGGCCAAGAGAGTCTTGAAACATTGGGGGTTGCAAAAACTTAAGGCAACAGAGACGCTTTGGGATGGGGCCGGGGCTGGGGGGGGGACTTCAGGCTTGAACTGCTAGAAAATGGAAGGTGGGGAGTGGGGAGGATTGGCTGAGGGAGGCAGCAGAGTTTAGGTGGGGCTTCCCTTCCTTCCACCAGAGCTAGCCAGACATGGGATAGGACATTCTCTTCTTAAAACTAGAAGGCTTCTACTTGGGTGAGGTGTGTCAGGGGTGGACAGGGAAGGGTGGAGACATGAGTTTCTGTAACATTTATGACTTTGGATTTGCCCAAAGTTATGGTAATGTAACTATGTAAAATATAGATGTTGCTGGAAGTCTGGAACAGCAAGGAGAGCCTTGTTCTGATGGAGCAGGCAAGGCCTCCAGAAAGGAGTAGCCTCCATTGCAGGTGCACATGGTGAGCTGAGCTTGGAAGAGGACACGGGATCGGACTAGACATGTCTAGATCTGAAAACTTTTGAGAAGCCCCTCTGTGGGATACCTAGGACAGCGTGATGCTCTGGGAATCATGGAGGAAGAAACATCTAAGGCTCTGGGAACCAATCACGGCCTCCCTTGCCCTGAGGCCACAAGGAATCTGAGCTCTGACCACAGAGTGCTTTTAGCTAGAGAAGATGTAGCCAGGTGCCACTCTTTCATGTGGCCCACCCTCCAGGCCACATGCTGGGAGAAGAGGAAAACCACCCAACAGCCTTTAAAGGCCGGTGCTGCCAGCCAGCTTCAAAAGGTAAGAACAAATACTACAGGGTGAAAGGGTCTCTGTTCCTCTGAGGGTGTAATCTCCAACTTAAAGGCCAGAAGGAAAGCCAGAGAGGAGGGATTCCTTGTTTTTCAGATTTTGCTTGCAAGAGCCAGGGAGAACATTGGACTGATAGGTGCATGTCTTGGCACCTGGTTGCAGCAGCTGCTGACTTTCTTGGGGTCGAACCTGGTTCAACCTTTCCCTCTGTGGGTAGAAACCAGCCTGGATATGCTAACCAACTGCCAACTCAGCCACCATTACTGACACTGGCTTTTTTTTCTGGTTGACCAGGAAATGTGTGATTGATTCATCCTTTTTTTTTTTTTTTTTTTTTTTTTCCCTGAGACTGCATTCTTCCACACAAATCAGAAGGGGGAGATTCGAGGAACTGAATAAAAGGTCTTTCTTTGGGCACTCCAAGGAACATATTTTGATGATTATCTTCAGCCAAGTTCAGAGTGGGTTTTCCAAACAGCCAATTGCGATGGGAAAAATAAAGATCTGGAGAGCCTTCGTAGGAGCCAATGCTATATTTAAAGTTTCAAGACAGCTATAGTTTAAGGTTGGGGAATGCTATAATTAAGGTCTCAGGGTTGTTTTCATCAAAAGCCTCCTGCTACTGCCCCTCTCCATGGCTTTGTGGTTCCTCTGAAGCCTGGTGGGAATCTTCTGTCCCTCTTAGCTCCAAGGAAGTCAGGCCTCTCATTCAGATCCTCATGCTCAGCTCAGTGGGTTAGCGCTGAGAGCCTCTGGTTTCCTGCAGCTGTTCTGTGATCACTCACCGTGCCCTTGGTGACTACTGAAGTTATGAGTTCCTTCTCATTTTATCCTACCTAAGCCTTCCTTTCTCTAAGCAGTATATTCCCTCTCTTCTCCCTTGTTACCCACTATTGGCATTTTGTGTCACACAGATTTTCATTGAAATCCTAACCCTAACCTAACATAACTCTAGCCCTCAGAACACCAAATGTCTGCCTCATGTCTAAGTAGCTCCTCAATGGGAGACATCACGTCTATTTGAGAGAGAACCAAGGCTGCAGCCATCCCTTTTGCACCCACACTCGTCTCTTCTTGGGGCTCCTCTTTCACTCCCAGGAGCCCCAAGAATTTAATGGGATAGGAGAATTGGGAGCAAGTAGTCTGCTTATTTCTAGTTGCCTCTCTGATCTATGATATGCTACCATTTCTCACTTCTCAAGGTCCCTGCTGCCTTTCCCACGATGCCCTCCTTTCTCAGAACCTTTTTGTCATCTGTGTAAGACAGTGGCGGTGCCCTCTGTGTACCAGGGATGCCGTGAATTCGACATGAAGGCGGTGGGTAGCTTGATGTACACTGCAGTGTAGATGAAGGGTGGCAGGCACTTTGGACAGTGTTGTTTTTCCTCTCCCAAACCCAATCGCAGCTGCCATCTATTACCACATCCCAACCCCCAGCACCCTCAGGACTAATTTCCAACTTCCAAGAAATCCTTTTTACAAAGTGTGTCCGCAGAGCATGGTTCCAAAACATCCTTTGTGGGGGGGAAAAAACCTCTTAGTAAATATTTCAAAAAGTCTTGAAGAAAAAAAAAAAGATTTAAATGCATGTTTAATTCTGTGTTTCTCAGGCTGACTTGACCTCAGATCTTCTGGCCAATCTGGAAAAATATGCATTGATTGATCCTATGGAGCAGAGGTTCAGAACTCTGTTCTGCATAACACCAGCATTGGCTTGGTTTATTCCTTCATCCTCCACTGCCATGCGTGAACATGCAGCAACACTGAGCTTGAAGCTGCTTAGGTGAAATCTGAACTGGTCTCTGGTCCATCATGGCTGCCGCTCAGCCTGCCTGCTCTTTGGAGCATGATTGCCACAGGCAAGAGACATTCTGAAAAGAGCAACAACACTGAGTTCCAACTCCTTGATCTTCTTTCACTGGCTCCCTTAAGACACCTGCATCCACTCAAGCACAAGTGAACAGGTGTGGGAGGGGACCCATGCATCTTTAGAGTGTACCAGTGCTCAGTGAACCACATGCAAATGAGCATCCCCACTAAGTGTCCCTTCAAGAACTTTCCTGAGAGGAGAACTCTGCAGCTAGCAAACGTGCCTAGGGTTGACCGCCATGTGTTATAATAAACCTGAGTGGAAATGTGGATGCCTTCAACACCCATGAATACGATGTTGATTAGACTATTGTAAAATTATACTTTGAAACATTAAGAACCATAAAAAGTGTAGATTTAGATTTGTTACCTGGGGAAAAGCATATGCATCCTTTCGAAAAATTCCTTAAAAATACTTTAATGTTAGAGATTGAACCCAGAGCTTCGCATATGCCAAACACAAGTCTTACCACGAGTCTACACCCCAATTACCTTTTGTTAATTTAACAAACTACATATAGAGATGGTGAGATGGCTCAGTGGGTAAAGGTACTTGCTGCCACTCCTGATAATCTGAGTTCAACCTCTGGATCCCACATGATCCCAGAGAACTCCCAGAAGTTATCCTCCGACCTCTGCATGTGAGCTGTGGTATGCATACCATAAAATATACTGCCAACCCCACCAAAAGAGTAAAGTTTACAGTGTAAACATAACAACACTGTAAATGTAAAAACAACAAGGCAGAGTAACATGGAGAGTATCTTTTTATCTTTGTAGGGGAAAGGTCGATGTGTGCATATAAAATTTTAAGGAATCTGTCCAGCTATGTCTTGTCATCTGTCAGCTCTGGGGTGTGGGGTTTCGTAAGTGCTGAATTTCCCCCCTTTCTGAAGTGTTTGGATTTGTGGAATAGCAACCTAGGAATGCTTCTGTCCAAGTCCTAAGGATGCTTCCTCACATCTTGGACACGGTCCCTGACTCTTGCTCCAGGACCTTGTTCCTGCTTTCCCTTTTCCTTCTCTTCCTTTGTCTTCCAATGAGTGCTGACTGTCTCTTCAGGCCCAGCTTCAGTTCTCACTCTACGAACCTACTTCCTTTTTCCTGAAACTCTCACCTGCAAGGTCCCTGCACCTGTGCCTCAGTCTCCCTCACACACAGCTTCCTCTCGGCCTACTAACTCCCTCTCAACTCTGATCACCACCAACAGTATGGCATGCTTCCTCCTCTCACTTTCCATGCCTCGTTCTTTGAGTTCTAAACCTTGCCTCTTGGCTCTTGTTTTCTTCCCCTCGCCCTCGAAAAGTAGAGATTTCCCGACACAGGATAAACTATAAGAGGATGAGCCTAGTGAGGGGTATCAAATGTGCCTTTTTCTGACAAGCCCTTTGGGTTCTCCAATGACAGCAGGAGATACCAGGGCACAAGGCTGCCTTGACCTATGGCCCTCAGCTTCTCAGCAAGTTCTTAACTCTAGGCAAATCTCTCTGCCCACCAGCATACTTCCCGAAGGACCCGAGGCTCAGCACTCACTGGAGCCACATCCAGACTCCCCAGCTACCTGGTCCAAGTCGCCCTACCTTTGACTTGTAGCTGAAGCCCTTTCTGAACATTCATTTCCTTGCTCTTTGGGAGTCCGACTGAGTCCACCGTCCATGTCACCCATTTGCTTTTCTCTGCCATCTGTCCTGATTATTCAGCTCTGTCCTTGGGTGAACATGTTTCCCATCTGCCAAGCTGCTTGCCTCTCAGCGGCCATGCCTCATCCCTAAAGCAAGTCTCCCATACATATGGACTGTCTGGAAGGGGTAGGGTGACATCTCAGAATGCGCACCTGTCCCACTTAGGTTCAGATGGGGGTAAAGGTACTTTCCTCAAACTGTGAAGAAAGGTCAGCAGTCTCCAATAGAGCTGTTGACATTACCGGAAACACAGGCTAGGACCTTAGGGTCCAGGCACAATCATTCTAGGTCCATTTGGAAAGGTGTCCAGCGGGACTGCAGGAATTCACACTCAAGGCCATGGAGTATCAAAAACAACAAAACAAAATGACAAATAAAATAGCTAGAGGAAGCTACCGTCACACACTCTCTCCTTGACACCTTTTTTGTAACACTGGCCACTTGCAGTCACTTTCATAATTACAGGGTTCAAACCTTGTGTCCGAGAAAAAGGAAAGCTCCTCGAGAGAAAACGGTGTGTAAGCGGTTCTTTGTATCTTTCTTGGATGCCAGTCTCAAGACCACAAGAACCCTGGCATCTCCCATGCGGTCAATACATGTTCCCTAGGCAGAGGCACTCAGTTCTGAGGATAAGGCGGTGTGATTCTTGACTTAAAAGGCCTCATCCCGGTGTGCGTTGAGGATTAACACATATACAATAAACACATATGGTGAGCTCTCTTGCGCGCCAGGGAATGGGCAGACAGAAATGCTTGTGAAACTCCATATTCTGATACCTCTCTGGGGCATCATTCAGGCTACTTGATGAGGGGACTGAGTCTATGGAGCGCAGTAATAAAGCTGGTATGTGCCAGACTCGGATGACCTCAACACACACACACACACACACACACACACACACACACACACACACACACGCATGGCACAACATAATTGAATGCAAGAGGAATGTAAAAGTTCAGTGCCCATCATACTACCCTGGGTGCCAATTCTAACACCCAGACCAGCTGTGTATCCATGGAAACTGCCAAGCTGTCTACCAGCATCTGTTGCAAAGTAACATGTTTTTTCCTCTCTCACAAATTAGCTCGGAGATACGAGCCTTCCAGCCTTAAAGTTACCCCAGATGGATAGCAGGGTAACAACTTCTGATGGTTTGGAACTAATCTCTAACATCCAAGTTCCTATAACCTCTGTGGATCCTGAATTAGTTGGTGGCTCTTTTCACCTTTGTGCCATTAGCTCTTGGTTTTGACCCTGTTTGGGCCCAGGGTTCTGGGGATGGAAAGTTTAGCCTGCTGCCTCGTGAATGAACATGACTTTCTGCAAGGCCAGCTGAGGAGTGGCCTTCTCCACAGTGGGGATGATTTCTTGGCCTTTTAGCCAAAATCAAATGTCAAGCACATGGCTGTGTTTTTGCCTTACTAATTTATTTTTATTTTATACATCTAGGCAAAATAGCCCACATGTAGGTCATCTGTGTGCCATGTATGTGCTTGTTGCATGCAGAGCCCAGAAAAGGGCATCATATCCGCGTGGAACTGGAGTTACGACAGCCGTGAGACAGCATATAAGTGCTAGGAATCATACCCCAGTACTCTGGAAGAGCAGCCAGCATCCTTATCCGCTGGACCATCTCTCCAGCCCCACAGGGCTGTGTTTTTTGCCTCCTTCTTTCCTCCCTACCTGCCCTTGCTCTGTGTTTCAGGATCCTCTCTGTTTTGGGGAATGGCTTGCTCCTCTAGCACTGAGGAGTGGTGGAGCCTAGCTCTGCCCTGTACAGGCAGGCAGCTGAGCACACCAGTCTCTCAGGGGCTGAGACACACACGCCCCCCCCCCCCCACGGCATCACTTCTGCTCACCAGACGGTCCTGGGGCCCAGAGTTCCCAGTCTTTAGCAAGAGAAAAAGGACCCAGAGATGGAAATGGCAGAACTAGGACTGGGGAACACATCTGAGTTGCAAATTTGGCATCTCTGAAGTTCCAAGTTTCCGCCTTTACAGCCAAACAGGCTACTTCTGGAGGCTGTGGGTGTGCTTTCCTGTCAAGCCCCTGTCACAGGTGGCTGTTAATGGCTCATAAGTCAGTGGGAAACTCTGAGGTGGGCTTGTCACCAGCAGGCTGGTGGCAGCTGTTTGCTTCTAGGCTTATGTGTGAGAGAGACCAGGTGCCAGCTTACATAAAAGACATGGCTACCTGGGAGGCCTGGCCAGCCGCTGTCAGGCAGGAGCTCCCCACCTGCCCCCCTGCACCCATCTTCATCAGAAACATCTTGGCTGCCAGCACCTGGCCCTCACATGGGTGAGCTCAACAGGCTTGTTTTCTGGTTTTAATACTATCCCCAGCAATGCTCCCTTCCTCTACAAGACATCAAATCACTGTGTTTGCTTTGAGCAGGGGACTATGGTTTTTTGCCAGCAGATGTAATTGGAAGATTGGTGGGGCCTTGGAGGAGCCAGAAAAGCCAGCTTTCCTTGGGGAAGGGCCTCTTTGGAAAGCATATTCCACTTCTACCCCCCCCCCCCAAGGGCACCATGCTTTTTCCACTCTAGTGAGAAAAAGCTTCACTCTGAAGATCCCAAAGGCCAAATATTTGCTGTTTCAATCTACCCTGCCCTTTCCATCATGGTGGTACTGGGAAGAGGGGCTTGCTGGGAGTCAATAATTTTCTCCCTGACAGCTCTGCACTCCTTGAGGGCCTAGGGTGTCACAGGAAATCTTACTCTTTAGAAATCTTACAGCTTCTAAAGAGCTGCCTTGAGGTAGAAACGTTATCCTTGTGAGATGTTATGCCTTGTGGGGAGAAGTTATTCCGGAATGCAGGGAGGCAAGATTGGAGCAGGAGGGAGCAGGCAGTTTCCACAGAGATTTGTCTGGGAGGCCCTTTTCCCACTTGAATACCCAATCATCGACTACCAAAGAGACAACACCTCTGCTCCAATTGACACAGGCTTGACAGGTGGGGCCTGTCACAACTGTAACTTCTCAGCAACACCTGAGAGTGTGGTTTGGGAATCCCTGACACCATCCCAACTGATCCTTAGGAAGTCGGAGGTGGTGAAGTTCTCACTGTAGCTCTCCAGGACCCAGGAGGAGCAGCTTGGAATCAAGAAGGATTTTTAATTCCAAGTCTGACTGGCCCTCAGGGCTTGCTCAGTTGCCCTGTCCCCAGGTCAGAGGTCAGGGAGGGTTAGACAGGGTACAGATATCAGGAAGGGCAGTTGGGGCTCTGACTGGCATGACTGTCTTGAGAAGGGGATGAAGTGGGTGGCAGAGAGCAGCTTAAGCCTGGGTGGGGTCTACAGGAGCCTCTGGGATTGAACCTCTGCTGTGATCCACACAGAGCATCTTTCTGTGCTCACTGGGGAAAGGGGATCAGGATCTTCTCTGGACTTTAAATTCGTTTTGAAGGGCGAGCAATGGCGGTGAGGCCAGCACCGCCAGCAAGGACCACGTGTGATGATGGTTCACCCTCATATTTTCTTTCCCCCCCCGAACTAAGAAGTTAGGGCTCTTCTTGTGCCCCTCCCACACCCTCCCCCACACCTCCTGCCCCACTACCTCTTCAGGGATAGTAAAAAAACGACAGGGCCCCCTCCCCCCCCCCGGACCTGGAATATCTTCCCCAGCTCTGGGGACTCTCAACCCTCCTGCAGCTCAGGCGCCAGGGTACCCCAGCCCGTGTCGAGGGGAAAAGATGGGTGATCTCTATGCTCCCAGGGAGTCCGCTTACCTTTCATGGTCCCTTCTGCGCGGGCCTCTGCAGGGCCCCCGCGGCGCTCGAGTAGTCCTGGATGAAGCTGGAAGCCGGGGTCCTCCTCAGGCACCGACGGCCGCCCCTAGGCGCGGCTCGCGATCTTGGGGTTCGAGTGGGCACACATGCGGAGCTGTGCCGCTGCTCAGGCGGCTTGGCCGGTGGAAGATCCCGGGGGTCGCAGGCTGGGGCCGCCGCGCTGCCCGCCGGAGCCGGGCGAGCTGTGCTGCCCCGCGCCCGCAGTCCTGGCCTCGCGCGCATCCCTCCCTCCCTCCCTCCGCCTCCCCGCCCTCTCTAGTCGTCACCGCTTGGGCCCCGGCCCAGATCAACTTCCTTGATATTTTCAAAACTGCCGCTGCCGGGTCCCTTTGTGCACGAGGTGCGCGGCGATGGGTGCGCCGGAGGGTTCGCTGAGCAAGGGGATCGCGCAGTTATCATTGTGGTGGGCGGGGACCGGGACCCTGAAATTCAGCCCTGCACAGTCCCCCTGCACATCTATAAAGTTAGAGGGGCTGGGAGGAGCAAGAATTCTCTCGGGACCAGCCTTCTGGCAACTGTTGGTTTTGCTTTAGTCTGTGACCTCCACACCAACACATCCCAAGCCTCGTCTTCCCAGTAGCTCCTTAGTCTTGACACTTCTTGCCACTGCCAAGCTCAGTAACATTGAACTCCTTGTCTGCAAGGGAGAACCAGGCACTACGCACTCCCAACTCCTGCTACCTGTGGCTGGGCCACTGGCTTAAAGGGAACTAAAGGGAAAGCCATCTCAGCCATGGGGTTGGCTCTGGTGGTGTCATTTCGCTTTAAGTGAGCATATGTTAATCACGCATTCACCAGTGACCTACAACTTCCAGACCCTGCCCTAAGTTCTGGGGGGAAAATGAGGGACACGTCATTCACTGGTTCAGTTACTTTTCCCTGTGGCTGTGATGAAATAGGGACAAAACAGCTGAAGGGAAAGGGGGGTTATCCTGACTTCCGGCCTGAGCACACAGTCTACCACAGAGCGGCTTCTTCCGCCGTGGCCACAGGAAGGCGAGGCATCTGGTCATTGCAAGCATCATATCGCGTACAAACGTTTGTGTAAACAATGAAGAGGCACGGAGAGCCGTATGCTGGTACTTAGTTTGCTTTCTCGCTCCTTCCCCCTTTGTTCCATCCAGGGTCCCAGGCCCTGAGGTGATGTCACCCACATTTGGGGTGGCTCCTCTCACCTCAGTTAACCCTCTCTGGGAAAGCCCTCACAGACACCCACAGACCTTTGTTGCCTTGATGATGCTAGGTCCTATGAAGTTTGCAAGGTAAACCACCACCCTCTCTCAGCAGTCCTGTGAAATAAACACCACCATTGTCTCCATTTTTCAGACAGAGACTGAGCTACCATATATTTGGCTTGCTACCAAGTGGAACTGGTAGGACTTGAACCCCGGGGAGGTTAAATTCAATACTTGTTGACATACAGTGAAAAGCACTCTAGTGAGTTTTTAAAAGAGCCCTTCAATTTACCCATGTTTTCTGTAGCTGGCAGGGAGAGGGACTCACCCTCACATGAGGGGTTAGGGTACCTCTCCCAGGACCCCTCTGGCCTTGAGGATATCTGCATCCTGGCTCTTCGGATCACACAAGTACACCAGTCAACCATCTGTCTTGAGAGCTGATACTCTGGTTGCAGATGGACCCTGGGTGGGCACAGAAGGACATGGGCCAGCCCCACTGAGGATGCGGAGGGTATTGCAGGCAAAGGACCCTGGGGAAAAGAACTCATCTTTATGGAGTGATGAGGAGTCAGCAGAGAGCAGGAGCTGAAAATCTGGGCGATTTAGTGGTAAAAAGAGGAGACCCAGAAGGAGCCGAGCTTTGCCAGAAAGCAAAAGGGGAGCATGTGGATCTAATAGCACCCACACCAGCCTTTGGGTGACTGCTTTCACCTGCAAGTTCAGACACTTTCTACTTGTAACCAGAGGGGTGGTCCTGGGTCACCCGAGACACCTCCCACTGAAGGGTGAGGCTACAAGGTCATTGAGAGAGGGGATGAGGAGATGGCCTGGGACCATTTTCATCTCCAGCTGTGGCAGGCAGTGTTTCAAAGGAAAAAAGCTAAAGGCAAAGGTCATGTGTTCCAGAGCCAGATATGGCCACTGATGGTTGATAGGCTAGGGATTTATGACGATGGGGAGCTCAGTGTTCCTGGCAAGTGTTGCCAACCCCCCACTTTCAATTCTTCCAAGGAGTTCCACAAACACAAGCTCTTCTTTAGGTGAGAAAAAAAAAAAGCCTTTTCTCCTTTTTCCTGTGTCTTAGTGTTGGGAGTTGGTCTGGTACTATGTATTCTAATGCTAAATGCTGCCCCCCTCCCTGATCTGATTGCAGTGACAGGAGTATTTGTTAGTCTGTAGCAGCCTGCTCCTGGATTACCTAGTAACCTATGATGTCACCATGTGGAACCTGCCAGGTGTGTGGCAGACACACCAGGTGTGTGGCAGTTCAGCTGCACACCAGATATAAAAGGACCAACTGGCCACCTCTTTGCTTTCTTGTCCTTGCTGCTTCAGTTTCTCTTCCATTTCTCTGTCAGAGCCCCCTCCCCCTCTCATCTCTCTCTGTCTCTCTCTCTGTCTTGCTCTGTGTTTTTCTCTCTTTACCCACATGGCCCACTCAGGCCCTAAATCTCTTCCCTTTCCCTTCCCTCAAATAAACCTCTTTCATATTAGATTTGTTGTATGCGTGACATTTTAAAATATATCAGAGCAGTACATCCTCACTTACACTGGTCTTTGTTGTGTAAACTTTAGAGCAAAGTTACACAATTTAAAGTTAATTGGTTAATAAAATAGCTAGAAGCCTGTAACTGGGCAGAAAAGAAGTAAGAAGAACTGAGGGTGCCGGGGCTTGGGGTCGGAGAGGAACCATGAGGCCAGAAGGAGAGAAAGGAAGCAGATGATGTAGCAGAAGGAGAAGTGGGAAAAGAAGGAAGTCACCGTGGGGCAGTAGGGACCAGGAGCACATGGCCATGAGGTCTGGCCTGGTAGAACAGAAGCAGCCCAGGCAGAAACAAATGTGGCAAGTAATTCGGAGCGTGTAGCTGGGAAATAGCAAAATAAATTAGAGGGTTGAGGCCTGCCCATTTATTGTGCCTAATAATAATAATAATAATAATAATAATAATAATAATAATATAATAATATAATAAAAGCTTTTATAAAACCATTTGTCTCAATTATTTAAGAACTAGCTGAGGTAGAGAAGCCCTCTACAGTCTAATATCCCCTAACACAACATCTTAGTTTGGGTTGTATTACTCTGAAGAGACACCATGATCAAGGCAACTCATATAAAGGAAAACATTTAATTGAGTCTGGCTTACAGTTTCAGAGGTTTAGTCAATTATCATCATGGTTGGAAGCCCTGTAGCATGCAGGCAGACATGGTGCTGGAGAACGAGCCTAGCATCTACAGGCAGCAAAAAGGAAACTATCCCACACTGGGTAGAACTTGAGCATGGAAGACCTCAAAGCCTGTCCCCACAATGACATGCTTCCTCCAACAAGGCCATGCCTACTTTTCTTTTTCTTTCTTTCTTTCTTTCTTTCTTTCTTTCTTTCTTTCTTTCTTTCGACAGGTGTGTGTGTGTGTGTGTGTGTGTGTGTGTGTGTGTGTGTATGTGTGTGTAGTTTTGGCTGTCCTGGACTTGATTTGTAGACCAAAACTGGCCTTAAATTCACAGAGATATGCCTACCTCTACCTCTCTGAGTGCCGGTATTACAGGCATGCAGTAAGGCCACATTTCCTAATAGTGCCACTCCCCATGGGCCAAGCATTAAAACACGAGTCTATGGGAACCATACCTTTTCAAACCACCACATCCTGCAAGCTTCCTTGTACCTCCTCTCTCTACCTCTGGTTCGCCACCTCCCCAGTGCTCGCCCCTCTCCTATATACCTCCCACCTTGAACTGAGGGATGAGGCTGCTGGCAGCATTTCCACTTTTGCTGCTGCCTGACAAGGAAGCCTCAATGCTCAGAAGTCTCTTCCTTCCTCCTGAGTTCCAAACATCAGTGTTTTCACACCCACAGCCTCTTCAGCCTTGTGTAATGACCACTGTAAATGGCTGTTACTCAGATTTCTGCAGAGAAACAGAACCAATGGAACACACATCTACCTACTCGCTTTTATGCTCAGAAAATAGGTCCCCAGGCCCCAACAATGCCTGACACCATAGACATCACAAACCGCAGATATATTGTTTGTTCCTATACATAGATCTATGATACAGTTTAACTCATAAGCTAGACATAGTAAAAGACTAACAGTAAATACAATAAAGTGAAACAACTAGCAAGATGCTGTGTTTAAAGTTATGTGAGTGTGGTCAGTTTCACTCAAGACAGCTGATTGTACTGTGTGTGCACTAACGGATACGTAAAATACACACTACATATGTGCTAGACAAAGACCTCAGAGTGTAAAATTGTCATAATGATCACTAGTCCGTCTATTAACTAAAAGCGAATAATAACAATAATAGTTTAAGTTTCCTGCAGACATATTACACACCTAAGTGGGGAAAGAGAATATAAAAATGTGAATATCTTCAAAATGAAGTATAAATTTAATGCAATTATAATATCTCTTTTTTTCAACTGTGCAATGCCATTTTTAAGTTCATATAGTTTCATATGCAAGAGCAAAAAAACTTTTAAAGAAAAATCTATGTAATTAAAACAATATATTTCACACAAGTAAAAACAAAGCAAAACAAAACAAAACAAAAACAAAGACAACCAGATGAACAGGCTAGGAAGTTCTGATACAGATCTATTTTGTTTGAGAAACAAAACATGTAGAAATGGCATATTAACTTGGATTGGGTATTGTGATGGTTAATCCTAGTTGTCAACTTGATGAGATATAAAATCACTTGGTAGACAGTCAACTAGGTATGCTTTCAGGGAATTTTCTTAATTAGGTCACTGAAATATAAAGACCTGCCCACTGTGGGTGACATCATTCCCTAGGCTGGATCCTGAACTGCATAAAAAGAAGAAAGTGAGGCCTCCTTCCCAGTGGTGTGGGAGCAGAGGGGCCCTGTGGAGGCCAAGGCTGACCAACTCATCTACCACCCAGGCCCAGATCCAGAGTTTTTGAGTTGGCACACCCCAACATTTACCCCATCTATGAGCTGCTGGAGCATGTGAAGGGGCGGGTCCTATGGAACCACAGCCGCAGGATGTCCGTGATTCTGGGCAATAGCAGGATATTCCAGAGGAGTCCAGGCAAGGGTCCAGTATTGATTTTGCACCAGAAGCCAGAAGCCTTGAACCAGACCAGTGACTCATTGCGGTGAATGTTTGCATGTAAAGCTGGTTGGGCAAAAGGGTATATTGTGTGACACACTGCAGCTTCCAATGCTACTACAATGAACAAATACGTGGACAGGTGGGAAAGACACGATGGAGGAGCAAGACAGTGTGTTCATGACAGAACTGAAGACTTGACAGTTGTGACGGGTGTGGGAGACGGCTGCTATTGACAGAGGAGCAGGTCCTTAAGTTACCCAGTCATCAGGATGGTGTGCAACGGCCTGGAACTTGTGCTGACTCAGCCCACGAACAAGCTGTCCAACCACAAGATCGCCCTGCCCTGGCTCTGAACAGCGACAGGATGATTGAGATGAAGAATTTTTCATTTACTGGGCTGGACATCCTCAAAAGACCTTCGTAGTCCTTCCTTTCCCTGGAGACCACGCTGGTCAGTGGCCCGTGTTTCGGCAGAGGACCATGTTGATGTCCGAGGGCTGTACTGCCACCGGAGACCAGGAGGAGGTCCTTGGAGCGTCTTGAAGCTGGAGACCAAGTGGATGTTCTCAGTCTGTTCTATTGCCAGAAACCATGTAGAAGCCTAGGATCCTTGCCTGAAGGGCAAGGGAGTTACAATGAAAGTGTTATCGGTGACTCCAGAGGCACATTGAGAAAGAGGAAGAAAAAAAAGAATTCTGTGATGACCCCTACCTCCATCCCTTCTCCCCCTAAAAAGAGATAGCCCAGGAAGGAAACCAAGGAGGATTAAAAAACAAAAACAGAAACAGACAAACAAAAAACTGTGATGGAGGATGCTGAGACATGGCCCTCCATAGCTGATGGCTTCTGGCAAGAGAGCAGGTCTGGAGAAGGACTCAGCTTCCCTGGAGGGGCTAGCTGCTAGGAGCTTGACTGTGCTTTAGTGAGTATATGGACAACACAAATTGGACTTTTTTCCCCTTTCTTTCTTTTATTTTGTGGGGGAGGCAGTCTGGGGATGGGAGGGTAGACATGAGAGGACTGGGAGGTGAGTGAGATTAGGTTACATGATCTGAGATTACCAAATAATCAATAGTAATACTGTTAAATAAAAAAAAAAAAAGAATAAAGCGAGCTGAACACTGGCCTTCAGAGCTCTCTGCTCCCTGACTGTGGATATAAAATTGCTTTCAGCTTCTGTTGCTGTGGCGTCCCCACCACGATGGTCTGCATCCTCAAACTGTGAGCCAAAACATGACCTTTCTCCCTTAAGCTGCTTTTACCAGGGTATTTTACTATAGCAAATGAAAAAGTGATAATAATGTCACATGTCAGGCTACTAATTTAGAATAAAATGAAGCTAGACTGCCACTTCTCCACACCACCCCCAAACACTCACTCATACACACAGTCCCATGCAACCATTTCATTCCGGTTAGATATACAGATACAAAAGCAACACAACAGAAGCTAAATGACAATGAAGAGGGTCTCTTTAAGCCGGAGTAAGAAGTTCTCAAAACAGGAGACTCAGAGATGAAAGAAAAAAGATAAACACATTTACTTGCGTAACTATTTGAGAAAGCCTCCACAACCCAAACGTGTGTGTGTGTGTGTGTGTGTGTGTGTGTGTAGGGGAACAAATGAATGACAGCTTGCTAGAAAAGGGGGCTGTAGACATGGCTCTGGGGTTAGGAACACTTGCTGCTCTTTCAGATGATTCAAGCAGGCACCCCAGCACTCACATCCACAACCACCTAGGAATCCAGCTCCAGGGTATCTGGCGCCCTCTCCCTCCTCTGTAGGTACATGACACATACACACACACATGAACACGTACAGACAAGTATATAAAAATTAAAATCCCAGAAACCCAGGGGAGAAAGTCAACAGACAATGCCTCTGAGCATTAAGAATGAGCCCTCTGGAGCGCTTGCTGTCTGAGCGTAAGGACCAGGGTTTGAATGCCCAGCGCCCACATGTGGATGTCATCATGCCCATCTGAGATCCCAGTGCTCCCATAGAGAGATGGGAGGGAGGCTAGCCTGGGGTACAGTGCACACAGCAAGGAACAAGGGAGCCTGACCCAAACAAGGTCGTAGGTGACGACTGACACTCAAACTTGTTCTCTGACCTCTGCTCACGTGCCATGGCACACATACAACAACTCATACACACATATGTGAGTACGTGCACACACTTCACACACAGATTAATAAACACAAACAAAAACAACCAAAAAAGAATGAGCGGTCTGCGATATCTGTCAGCATCTTCACTTTCCTGGGAGCAACAAGGGCATCAAAAAATTCAGAGGTGGCACACACCTGTAATCCCAGCACTTGGGGAGGCAGGTGGACCTCTGTGAGTTCAAGGACAGCCTGGTCTACAAAGTGAGTCCAGGACAACCAAGGCTACATAGAAAAACGCTGTCTCAAAAAAAAAAAAAAACAAAACAAACAAACAAAACACAACCAACCAAACAAACAAAAATTCAAAAGCACTTGGAAGGTCACGATTTGTGACACTGCTTAGACCAATGGTTCTTAACCTGTGGGTCAAGACCCCTTTGGGGGTCCCATATGAGATATTTACATTATGATTCTTAACAACAGCAAAATCACAGTTATGAAGTAGCAATGAAAACAAATTTATGGTTGCGGGTCACCACAACATGAGGAACTGTACTTAATGGTCACAGTGTTAGGAAGGTTGAGAACCACTGGCTTAGGTTTGTAAAGTTGAATTAAGAGAATGGTTGAATAAAACCATTTATTATTTATTATTATTATTATTATTATTATTATTTATTTATTTAGCTTTACCATGGGATGCTGTGCAGCCTCCCAGAAGTATAGATTAAGTCTTCCTATGTATTGACTCAGAGTCATTTCATTAGAAGAGTGCAAGTTGCATCTGATTTAATAAATATATTTGTTTTTATCTCATGAGTGTTTGTCTGCATGTATGTCTATGTACCACACGTGCACAGTGCCCAAGAAGGCCAGAAGAAGAAGTTGGATCTCCTGGAGCTGGGGTTACAGTCTATGAGCCCACCATGAGTGCTGGAAACTGAACATAGATCCCCTGCAAAGGCAGCAGCTTGCTGTTAACTGCTGAGCCATCTCTCTAGGACCTTTAACATTAATTTTTAAAAAGAAGAGAAAAAGAACACCAATCTATTTTTTCACTTACATATTTGTTTATAAACACAGATATCACCCATCAATATGTGCATTTAAATAAAAATTCAATACTACTACGTTCAGAGGGAAGCTGCCCATAGACAGCTAAAAAAAGGGAAATTGCTTACTGACTATGATTCATCCTTTCCTTTAAATCTTTGAGGAAATGTGGAGCCAGCAGTGTCTGTGTCTTCCAAGCCTGCCCCACAGGTAAGCTTACATCAGTGTGAGGTGCACAGCATTATATAACATTATGCATAAGTGAGCGGAGACAGGGCCCATGAAGTCAAAATAGATAGTGTCTGCTACTGTCTCACCTGGTCAACCAAGCAGGTATCCTGGGTTTAGTCTAAAAATCACACATAAAGGCAAAATGGAGCATGTGCTGGGTAGGGATGGAGAGAATGCAGTATTTGACACCTTATGTGAGAAGGAGATTGAAGGAGCATAGGTAAGATCAGATACAGTGTGGGTTTTCAGATGTGTGGAGAGTTGGCTTGTAGAAGTTCGGTTTCCAGTGCTCATGGTGGCCCACAGCCTGTAACTCCAGTTCCAGGCGATCCAACTCCCTCTTCTGGCCTCCTTGGGCACTGCACACATGTGGTGGGTATACAGACACACAGACAAACGCTCATGCGCATAAGATAACCATACCACATGTTGTCTTAGAAATAAGACATAAGAGGAAGCTGTGAGTAGAGAACTGCAGGGCCTTCAGCCAGAGTGAGCAGATCCCTGTAGAGGTCTTCAGAGTCTTCTTCTCCCCATGCTCTCTGAAAAGAGAGTAATACCACACACTAACTACGACAAGGAGAAGGTCAGACGCAGTAAAGCATAAGCCAGCAATTTTCAAATTGTGTTTCCAAACTGTGGCTGCTTCTACTTGGATAGATACATACATGTTTGTATGTGTGTGTTTATGTATGTACATATATAACGTAATATTATATTAACATAAATTACATATTAATATAAAGTATATTATGCATGTGCTATATATGTATTCAGATGCTGTGGCAGATGAGTTCAATCATAACCTCTGATGGGGAGGACTCGATTTGGTAGTTTTAATATAATTTAATTCATGTTTTAAGGGCAGGGTCTTGTACCTCTAAGGATGGCCTCAAGCTTGCCATATAACTGAAGATGATCTTGAAGTATGGGTTCTCTTGCCTTTGCCTCCTGAGAGCTGAGATTCCACTCATGTGCCATTGCAGCCGGAGTATGTGGTTCTGGGAATTGTACCAAGATCCTCATGCATGCTAGGCAAGTCTTCTAGCAACTGAGCATGTCCTCGTTGGTAGTCTTTAGAGTAGTCAGGTTATTCTTTGGGCTAGACATTGACTGGTTCTATAGAAATGCACAGATATGAATAATTGGGGTCTAGGTGATTGTAGAGAAAAATCTTGATTTGAGGTACATCTGTGAGTCAATTTTTTTTCAAGGCTCATTAGCTTAACATTTGGAGATAAAGGCTGGGACTGAGAAATTATAAAGTGAAATACAGACAGCCTGGCTGCAGCAGGAGGAAAGATAAAGCCAGTTTAAGGAACACTGATCTATTTCCAGGTGGGTGACAAGCAATTCAGTACTGACTAGCCACAGCCCTTTCTTCTGGGAAATCCCAGATGGGAAGATAAGGAGGACCAACTGATGAAGTGTTTCTGGACTCCAGGGGTGCCCAGAAAAGATGCTGAGGAAACTTCTTCCCCAACCCTTGGTAGATTCAACTCTTTACAATTTTATTATCCATGATGTCATAATGTGATTGACTTAATGTGCCCTTAAATAACTACTGCCTAAAGAGCAGATTTTTAGTGTGGGTCACAGGACTCTGCTTGTGCCCAATTCTACTTTGTTTTTGTTGGGAACTGAAGCCTCCTGGCTGCACGCTGAGCTCACTGAGCTGGCTAATGGCAGGGCTGTGGGATATATAGGAAGGGCACCGAGCTGAAAATCAGATGCAAAGACATTTGGGCAGCCAGAGATGCTGAGCAAAGCTTAAAGAGAAAAAATAGATCACCACAAAGTTCTTTACTGACTCCAGCACTCTGCCCCATGACCACAGAGAAAAGAAACCGAGCTGCAGCTCTCAGTCACAGCTGTACATGTCCGCCATGGGAGAATGGTGAAAATGAACTCTGTGAATCAGCCTATGACTCAGCACGTAGCTGGAGGCTAATGCAGAGGACTTAGGACAAGGAAGCAGGTGATCCTATTCTGCTCTACGTGGTCAGGTGGCTCCTGGCATTGGCAGTCTCAGAGCTGGGCTTTGGGGTTTCAAGAGCGGCAAAGTCAGAAGGTCAGAGCGTGAAAGAGTCTGCAGATGACGGCAAACATGCTTCCAGCTCCAGGCCTCTGAGGAAAGCAGAACAAGTTGCCTTCGACCATCAGATGGCCTTTAGGAGATATAAGTGGGATTTCTTTGTGTGGTTCTGAGGATAGAATTGGGCCCAGGGCCAGCCCTTACAGGTCTTCAGCAAAGATGGCTTCCTAAAGAACTAATTGCTTTGCTTGGCATCAGTTCTCAGGTTGGAGGCATCCAAGGAGAGCAGGGGAGCACCTGGTGTGGATGCCGAGATACAGTTAAGAAGAGGCTCTTGTGTGAGGGTCAGACTATTGCAAGGTCTATTGCAATTTTCCTAGAATACTGCAAGTCCAGGGTTGGGGAGAGGAGCCATCCCTAGTTGGTAAAATACAAGCATGAGGGCCTGAGTTGAATCCTGAGTACCTTTATAAAAAGTAGCCCATACTCACAACCCCAGGGCTGGGGAGGTAGCAACAGGACCCCAGGGCTTGATGGGCAGCTGGTGAGTTCCATGCCAGTGAGAGAGCCTGTCTAACTTACGAACAGATGGCTAGCACCTGAGAAGCAACACCTGAGGCTGTCCTGTGGTCTCACCCCTGCACACACATGCATCTGCACACACACACACACACACACACACACACACACACACACACACACACACACACGGACGTGCACACACACACAAATCACTCAAGTGGTGCTTTCAAGACTGGTGCCAGTTTTCTCAAAGCTGAACCTCCAGACCTTGTGTACTTGGGAACTGGAGAAAGGTGGCTACTCGTAATCGTGGCAGGGGACTCCTTATCGCTCTCCCCCTGCATCTCCCACTTCAGCTGACTAAGGCACATCCCCCTGCCTGACCTTCAAACCACAGCTCGTACAGACGTGGCCATTGTAGTCTGTGCCTACTACCTCCAAATGGGAGGGAGCTGCCAAACAAAGACATTGCAAGGACACCCGGTGTCCATGGAAAATGTAGCTGCTGCTGATAATTCTTCTTCTTCTTCTTCTTCTTCTTCTTCTTCTTCTTCTTCTTCTTCTACTTATAAAGAAAACAAAGACAAGTTTCTGGGAGAGAAGTATTCCTCCAAGTTTCTGTTGACCCTGTTTTCCTGGTTTAGTTATCTTTTCAAACTTGGCATTGGACCAGGCTAGGCTAAAGAAAGTCTTAGAGCGGACGCAGTTCATATCCATCCTCTCCAGATGGAAGAAGCTGAGGCTGGAGGGCAGAGTGGTTCATCCAAAGGCCCTGGGTGCCTTGGGGCACAGCTGGGACTGGAGCCAGCCCTAGCCCACTTCTGCCCAAGCCTAGACGTTTCCTGTAGGCTGCCTTTTGGGAAAGGATTAGATCTCCACAGCGCCTGGGCCTTGGCCAAGTGGCAACCTGGCCTTCTGGCTGTTCCTTTATAGGTATGAAAAGGAAATACAGCTCCTGGAAACACATCTCTCCTTCAAGCCTGTTCTCTTTTACACGATTTTCAAAGCCTGCCACCCAAACTGTTACCTGCTCTGTCTCCTCACCACCTTGACAGAAATGCCAGGTTCTTGCCCTGTTTCCTGATACACAAATGTTCCAGGGTCCAGAGTGGGAAGCTTGGCTCCTTCCACCCCCTTAGAAGTAGCAACATGGTAGGGGTTTCCAGACCCTTCCTCATTTCCAGAGATGCCTGCAACAGATGTTCCCGATTTCAGCAGAAAACAGCTAGGGAACCTTTCAGCGCCTCGGGACACAGACCCGGCTACTTGATTAGCAGGGATCGGTGGAGGACCTCCACCATAGGCTTCTTGTTCAGAAGCCAAAGTGAAGGCCAAGTCTGAGACAAAGTAACTTTGGTTTAAAATCTTTTAGTATATATTAATTGTACACAATGATTAGTTTAATAATGACATTTTCATGCATATATAAATGCATTTTTATTCTATTCACCCCTCCATTACTCTTTCTTTTCCTCTTCCCCTTCCCATAATCTCTCTGTGTGTGTTTCTCTATCTCTGTCTCTCTCCTCTTTATGTCTCTCATGATTTTCACCAGGGTTCCACACAGGGGCATGGAGTAAATGGTTATTTACGGGGACGTGAACACCTTACCACTGAAGAAAGCGGGATAGTGTCCTTGAAAATAGGTGTGAGGTTCCTAGGTCCAGAGCCGATGAGGCCGTCCCTGCCTTACTAGGTCCCAACTGCATAGGAATAGTACTTAAGCTCTGTGCGTCTCAGAGACAGGGGAGGCCTTCTGGGTTTCTGATGTGTGATTTCTCATTTTTAACCCGTTTCTGCTTCCTCCATCTGTCCGCCAAGGGACCAGCAGCCCAGTGCAGTGTTTAGGGAGCCGAGGATGTGTTGTGTAGTCATCTTCAGTGTTTCTGTTACTCTCTCATTTAAATGGGAGAAAACGAAAAGGGTGCAATTAATGGGTTAATGGAAAAGATGAACTTGCAATAGGGTGGTGGAATCCTGAGCCTATTTTGGGCTGGGAGCGAACCAGAGCAGTGTAGTGTGCCTCTAAGGTTTTTCTGTTAGGGCCTAGCTGTGAGGCCTTCGGCGGCTCACAGGGAATAAATAGAGCAGTCACCAATCTAGGGTCCCTCGGGCACCAGTGCAGTCATTTGTGATGCCCATGCGCCCCCCGGTGCCCCCTGCCGGGTGCTGCACCCCCCACCCCCACCTCTAGGCTTCCAGAAAGCTCCCGGTGCATTCCCCGTCATTCTCTGGGCGTGAGTTACGCAGGTTTGCAGCCAGCCCCAAAGGGGGTGTGCTTGAGCCGAGCACTATAAATAGGGCGCTTCTCCGGTGCTCACCAAGCGTCACCAGGAGGAGCGCACTGGAGCCCCGCCGCGGACCGGTGAGACAGCCGCGCCTTTCCTACCCCAGCGCCGAAGCCACACCGGGAGGGTCGGGAGCGCAGGGGGCAGTAGCCAGGTGGAGGGATGGCGCAGCCGTGGGGAAGTGGGAGGTGGCCAGAGCCCCATCACCAGGCAAGCCCAGCCAGGAGTCCAACTGCACAGAGGTGCTGCGCGCTGGGTCACAGTCAGGAGGGAGTCCCGTTGTTCATTTAGTCCGGATCACAATTTCAAGGCTGTTCAATAGGCCACATGCAAAGAAAGATCTTCCTTTTGAAAAGAAAAAAAAAAAAATGGGGAAACTGAGGTTTGAAGCCCGCGGTGAGATGCGGGAGGAGCAGGGGGCGGGAGCGGCTGCGCGCTGCGTGGAGGTGCGGATCTCCGCGGCGGCTGATGTCTTACATGCATGAGTCATTGCGTTTGCGCCTCCCTTCCAGCTCCTGCGACAGCGCATGATAAATAAGATATTGCGTATTTAAGGACACGCTGCTGCAGCCCTTCCGTCCTGCTTTACGCTGGCTTAAACGCATGCATTCAGTCCTTCAGAGACATGCTCCATCAGGCCCGACGTGTCTGATCCCACCAGATCGTTTTATAGATGTTAATCTGAGACCTGCTGAGGGTTAGAGCTCTAGCCTCCAACGTTATAACAGAACTTGGAGCCCTTTCGGCTTTCCAGAATTCCTGGACCCAGTTTAAAAAAAAAAAAAAACTGCTGGTGTTGATGCTGCTTTTAGAGGGAGAAGTTAAGAATTCAAGAGTTTATGCTGGGTTCTGTGGCAGGAAGCTCACGAGGGTACAGTTTAGTACAAAACCTTGTGAGAATAATAAAAACAAAGGGCAAGCGCTAGCCAATGGGATAGGAGCCACAAATGTATGACTTTAAAGGGTATTTGAAAACAGAACCCATAAAGTGATGGTTTATAAAAAACGCCTTGAAAAAAAGTGGAGAAAATATAGCACAAGGGAGGAGGCTGTGTTTTTCTACTAGATAAGGAGGTCCTTGGCCCTGGTGGGGCTCATGCCCACAGGGCAGTTGGCAGCCAGGCAGTAGGCCAGCCTCCAAATGATGAGAGGAAGTGAGTCAGTGTAGAGGAAGGGCAGTGGGCTGTGTGGCCTTCTTTGGGCCGGCAGCCCCACGGCACCTGAAAGCTCGTATGACAAGCAGATTCTGACCCGGAGTCTTCCTTACCACCAGACCTCAGAGTCTGTTCTTAGGAGCTTTACAGAACAGAGGATCGCTTCTTTGAGGTCTGCATCATGTCCATTTTACAGATAAGGCAACCGAGGCTGGGAGATTTGAGACGTTTGCTGCCAAGGAACGAACATTAAGATGAGGTTTTAGGGGGCTGTGTTCTTCTCTTGGGGTGACTACCGGCTTGCCGTGTGTCTTGGGAACCTCAATGGTGGAACCTCCCTTCTCTGGAGGCTTGGTGGCTCTCCAGACTCCAGGTCTCCTTTGGCAGGCCCCAAGCTCACTGCACTGCCTCTCCATCCTTCTTCACTTTCCATTTCGTGGTCTTCCTCGGCTGTCCTGTCGTCTCTTCTGGGCACAATACTGTCCTCTGGTCAGAAGCCATTTCCAAGGCTGTTGAATGGATTTTCCAAAAGTAGCCACCGGTAGGCTTCTCCCACCCACAGGTATTTCTGTGGCTTCATCTCTGACGTGGCAAAAGGTCACATTGTCCTTGGGCCAGCAACACCAAGGCACCCGAAAGCTTATATGACAAGGAGGTTCTGACCCGGAATCTTCACAAGTCTTCTTGAGGAGCATCTGGACGACCTATGAGATCGGGGCCTTCCTATCGGATCTGAAACCAGGCTGGCTCTGGCACCCACCCATGACTGGGAAAGTGCTCGCCCCCTCTCCCCCACCACCCCTGTTCTCTGTGTGCACAATTACGCCTCAGTGAGGCCTTCCCTGTTACTGATCTGCCCAGCGTGCTGATGGGCCTGCCTAGCCCATCAGCAGGTTTGAAGAGTGAGCCACTTCGGGAAGAGAGCTCCCTCCCCTTTTCCTGTTCCTGTGTTATAGCAAGTTGAGCCCAGATAAGCCATTCTGGGCAGGGTTGAAAATGCAAGGAGTGAGTGAGTGAGTGTGTGTGTGTGTGTGTGTGTGTGTGTGTGTGTTTTATGTAACCAATCTAGCTTCTGGGAAAAGATCTATTGTGTAAGACTCGGGCTTCAGCCTGTGTCCCCTGGCTCAGGGCAGCCAGCCCAGTGGTGGCCAGGGCATCTTGGCAGACCTTGCTGGTCCAGGCTTAGAGGGAACAGGCATGTGAAAGGGATTTCCTGGAGCCAATGGGCTTCTGAAGGGGCTTTCATGGGGGTTCACTGCTAATCTCTGGCTTCTTCTTTCCCTTCCCTAGCTCTGCCTTCTCTGCTCCCTAAACAGACCTTCCCTCCTCAAGTTACTCTTTTATGCCCCTTGCCCCCTTGCCACAATCCATACTCAGCTTGGCACAAGCCTTGCCTAGAGATGATCAAATGGACTGAATTTCCTGTGCTGATGGAAGGGGACGCATATGACCTCTGGATCCTGACAAGCACACTGAGATAGCCCTAGGAGGCTGAGAACCCCCCCTGAGGGGGGCACAGGGTCTTGCTGTGAGGTAGGGTGTGGTCCCATTGAAGGGGATAGAAGAGGGATGTGCGCATGATCCCAGAGAGGCATCTTCTGTATTTGGCACATTCAGTATGCCTAGTAGACAAAGAGGCCTGGACTCAGGAAACTCATCTACCCTGCCTAGAGCACTTAAGGGGAGAAAAGAGCTTGGCCCCTCCAACTCCAGATAGCCTGTGTCCTCTCTGTGGTCGAGCCACGGTTCTTCTCCCCAGAGCCTCTCTGCCCCCAATATCTTTTGAAGGTGTCAACTGAATCTTGTTTTCCTTCCCACGTTCTTCAGCGGTGATCTGCGGCAGTGCCAGCTGAGGGGACAGAGGAAGGCCACGTGTTCCAGGGCCACCCCACCTCCTCTCAGGGAGCCGCGCCAGGCTGCAGGAACATCGTAAGCTGTCCAGCTGTTGCCATGACATTCTGCTGTTCTTCCTAAACAGACATTCCGGGACTCCAGACTCGGAGGGGGCCACACCATGAAGATTCTCCTGCTGTTCGTGGGCCTGCTGCTGACCTCAGACAATGGTGTGGTCCAGGGACAAGTCTCTGACAATGAGCTCCAGGGCAAGTAGACTAAGCCAGCTGTCCCTCAGGTGGGGACAGGTGGTGGGGCCTGGGGCAGGGTCACCTCCCAAAGCTCAGTCCCCAAGTGCTAAGGCCTGTTTTCATGCTGTACCCTGGGTCTGTCCCTGACCCGGTTCCATTCTCTGCTCTGTGCGAGTCTCTGAGTTCTAGCTCCTGCTTCTTCGATTTTTTTTTTTTTTTTTTTGGTGGTCAGGTACCTTCTAGACATTGTCTTCCGCCTCAAGCCCCTCTGTTGGCCACATGTCAGTCATTTTCCCAGTTCCTTCCTGCTCCCCTCACCTGGCTTTCTTAGTTTTCTCTCAGAGCTGTAAAATTCAACATGAAGCAGTCACCTGAGACTGCCCTCCCCCCTCCTCCCGTCTTCCAAGGCTTTCCTGGGAACCTGCCTTTTTTCCCTCCTCTCCTAACCTCTTGCTCATAGCTGAGCAGTTCTGTGGGGGTCTTCATTAAAAACAGTACAACCCGTTGCTCTGCTTTGGATATGGACATGCATGGTGGAATGATTGCCATCGTCAAGCTATTAGCTATCCACCACCTCACCTTATTGTTGAGGTTCGGACACTTAAAATATATTCTCTTAGCATGCTTCAAGGGTATAACACAATATTATGAACCACTAGCTCCGGTTGAACCCTAGTCCTCCAGGCTTACTCACGCTGCACAGTTGAAACTTCTTGCCCTCGGCTCAACAGCTCCCTCACCCTACCTCCCCCTCTCAGTGGGTGTGTTTGACAGTGGAATCAGGAGTAGTAGGTAGAGCATAGTGAGGTGTGAGAAATGGTGCTTAAGGCAGGATAAATAAGCAGTCAGTGGTACTGCTGTGCCGTGCTGTGCCATGGGTATGGTCTCCATGGTGAATGTGGCCCTTCACTCATCTTCCGGTCTCCACAGTGTCAGGTGCTACTTCACTCATTTTCCTGTCCCTGTCCCCTGTCACTGTGCAGTGGAACAAAGAGATGCAAAGGCTGGGGTTAACAGGAACTCCAGAAAGATCTGTATCTAAAATGGCAGACTTCTATTGTATTTTGATGCTTAAGAGGCTGACTATCTTTTTGTTTTGTTCTGTTTTTTTTTTTTTTTTTTTTTTTCTGTTTTCCTTGAAATATCCTCTGTGGCTGTTGCCTCCCTGGGGTGTTTTGGCAGGGGTCAGACTTACTATGACTGCCCCTTTTTATATTCTGCTCCTGTGGGACAGAGTCTCCCACAGCCCCTGTGATGAGACATAGCGGCAGGGTCGGGACCATAAGGGCCGCCTCCGCCTTGGAGTGGCAGTGATGGTCTCTCAGCCTGACAGAACCTCACACCCAGTATCAGATCATGGCTTTCTCACAGTCCCGCTGGCTCCCAGGCTATTTCTCCAGCCACTTTCTTCCCTCTCAGCTCATCCTGCCTTCCTCTCTCCCACAGAAATGTCCAATCAAGGGAGTAGGTATGTTAATAAGGAAATTCAAAATGCCGTCCAAGGAGTGAAGCATATAAAGACCCTCATAGAGAAAACCAACGCGGAGCGCAACTCACTGCTCAACAGTTTAGAGGAAGCCAAGAAGAAGAAAGAGGTAGGGCCAAGCCTTGACTGAGCCCTCCTGGCTCTGCCTGCTGGAGGGGAGGAGGGGGACACGGTGGGCAGATGCCTTGCTAGGCTGCCATGGTGTCCTAGCACAGTCCTTGGAGGGCGTTGCTAATGCTTGAGCTACACTGAGGAAACACTGAAAAAGAAAGCATATTTGCTTGTGAAAGCCTCTGAGCTGAGGGCTTGGATCTGGTTTCCTTGCAAGTCTGGCCCAGGGCCTGAGACCCAGATACATTTCAATAGGTGTTTCTAATCCTTTCTGTGGATAGGGCATGGTGCAGGACTTGGGGTCGGGTTGGGGAGTTGGGGTAGGGAGGGGTGTCATGGAGCATTTTACAACAACCCATTACTCTTTTCTTCTGTATTTAATTACTTTTAACACCAAAGTGCTTACCGTAATATTTTAAACTTAATGTAAAGTCCTTGTAATCTACCCTTAGACATCCATTCATCCGCACCTAGCCACGGGAGGACAGGTTTCAAGATCCTTGGTAGGAGCCTGAAGTTGTGGATAGTAGCAGGCCCTCTAGATAGTGTGTGTTTTCCCGTGTGTATGCCCCAATCCTATGATAGTGCTTAATTTATAAATTACAGACAGCAAGATAGGAACACCAAAGATAAAATAGGATAATCATAATGTTATAATTACTATATTATTAATATAAATAAATGTTATAAATGTAATTATAATGCTACTGTAGAGGAAGTTATGTAGATGTGATTTCTCTCACTCTCAAAATACCTCAGATCCTCCACCTCCACAATAACTATTTTTAGACTGTGGTTGACCACGGGTAGCTAAGAACACTAATAACTGGGGGCAGCCCTGTTACCATTTGTTCACCTTGTCTTCTACATTTGAACATCTAAGTTGACTCTGGTGTGTGCGCGAGCATACACACACATATACATTAGATTTTATACACATATCCATCCACCCATCCATTTATTTATATTTATATATCTACACATTTGCTGTAAACTAATATCTCGTCAGGCACAGGACTTAAACTTTTTATTTTGACGAACCCTGGAGCCAATGACAGAGTCAAAGAAACCATAACAAGTTGGATGGCTGATGTGAATTCTGTTTTGATAGCTTTAATTTACATGTCAGGCACCACCGTTATAATAGAAAGATGAGACTGGAGGATGAAAAGAGGAAGTGGGGTGTAAGGAAGAGGTGGAGCCTGAGGAAGAGACTGTCGGAACAGTAAGTCAGAGCAGTCAAGGAAAACTTAGGGAACAGCTTGGCTTTGAAGGATGAGAAGCTCCTGAGGGCCTGGTGGGTACGGCCCGGCAGGTGGGCTAGAGCGAAGATGTGGGCTGCAATGGCACAGACCAGGGAGGACTGCCCAGGTCTCGGTGTGGCTCACCTGGCCTTGCTGTCCTCCCGAAGGATGCTCTGGATAACACCAGGGACACCGAAATGAAACTGAAGGCATTCCCGGAAGTGTGCAATGAGACCATGATGGCCCTCTGGGAAGAGTGTAAGCCCTGCCTGAAGCAGACCTGCATGAAGTTCTACGCACGCGTCTGCAGAAGTGGCTCGGGTCTGGTTGGCCGCCAGGTGAGAAGGAGACCAGGTACACGGCCTGGGTTCTGGATGGGGAATGTGGAGAATCCATGAAATAGGCCTCATTCGTATGCTGGGTACAATGGATTCGAAGTGCTTGACCGCACGCCTTTCTAGTGTCAAGGTCGATTGGTCATGTTTGACATGAGTGCAGATGTAAGTGATCACCAGAGGTATGCTTGACCAGGTACCATCTCTTAGGAGGCTAACTAGCTGGCTAAAATGGCCTCGTGGTATGGTAGAATCTTGAGCTCATCTAGGAATTAAGAATATTTAGTATACTAGCATTGGTTCTATCCCTGCCTGTGAGCTTTGCTTGGTTGGGACACAGTAAAACTCACTAATTGGGAGTGGCTGTCCTCGGTGGCCAAAGGTGACAGGGGACTCCTCTGAGTCTCTGAGGTTTGCAGTGAGAGGTAGAGGGAGGGGCACCAGCCTGACGTGAGCTGTGAGAGGCAGAGCAGTGGGGGAGGACAGGTGCAGGCTGGAGCTCACACCTCCTCACACTGGTTCTCCGGGTCCCAGCTGGAGGAGTTTCTGAACCAGAGCTCACCCTTCTACTTCTGGATGAACGGCGACCGCATTGACTCCCTGATGGAGAGTGACCGGCAGCAGAGCCAAATCCTGGATGCCATGCAGGACAGCTTTTCTCGGGCATCTGGCATCATGGACACGCTCTTCCAGGACCGGTTCTTCACCCACGAGCCTCAGGACACCCACTATTTCTCACACTTTGGCTTTCCGCACAGAAAGCCTCACTTCTTATATCCCAAGTCCCGCTTGGTCCGCAGCCTCATGCCTTTCCCACACTTTGGAGGCCTGGGTTTCCAGGATATGTTCCAGCCGTTCTTTGAGATGATCCACCAGGCTCAACAGGCTATGGACGTCCAGCTCCACAGCCCAGTCATCAAGTTCCCGGATGTGGAGTCCTTAGGAGGTCAGAAAACAATTACTTGTTTTCCAAGAAGGAACGGGAATCTCCCAGATATTAAGGCTCTTCCAGGGTTTGGCATGAGCCATTTTTCGTGTTCCCAGCAGCCCCTGAGGCTGGTATTCTCTCCATTTACAGGATAAAGGAGCTAGGATAGGGGTAAAGGAACGCAGGTGACAAATTGCAGCCCAGTTCAATTTACCCCCCGTAGAGATCAGAGCCCGAATTCTTTGCAGCCAACTCAGGGTGCTCTCCGGGTTGTGTCTCCTGTAGGACCACACTTTTCTTTCTCGAGAACTCTTGAGGGTGTGGTGTGGGAGGCCTGTCCTTCCAGGCAATGAATAGTGTCTCAGTTTGTGTCATCCTTCACGGCCATGACCTTAGCATGCAATGTCAGGATGTAAGGATGAAATGTAATGTGGACACAAGAAACCAGAGTCTGAGAAGCGATTTTCTTCGTCTGTGCCTTGTATCTAACACCATGCCCTACATGGCATAGTTTGCATTAGAAGTACCAGAAGGCCTGGCACCCAACACACCTCTCCTGTAGCTCCATCAGGGATGGTTTGTGTTGTCAGGACACACTCCTGCTTGATGGTCAGTTAGGGAGCACCATCAGCCAAGGAGAAGGAAGAAGAGTGTGAGGCCAGAAGGCACACAGCTGAGGGACTGTGGCGGGAGAGATCTCCTCAGATGGAGATGGTGGCAGGGCTGCTGAGGATCCATGCAGACATCCTCAGGCAGCCCCAGGGAAGTCCCATGTCTGTAAGCATACCAAGCTGTATCTTGCCCTGACAATGGGGGCTGAGCAGAGGCGTGGAGGAGCACTGGGTGGGCTCCCGCTCCCTCCCAAAGCGCCACTTGCCTCAGCCTGCTCCTTCCCCCCTCCATGTGTCCAGAAGGTGAAGATGGCCGCACGGTGTGCAAGGAGATCCGCCACAACTCCACAGGATGCCTGAAGATGAAGGACCAGTGCGAGAAGTGCCAGGAGATCTTGTCTGTGGGTGAGTTGGGGGCCAGGCTGTCATCTGTGGTCCTCTGACTTTGGGTCACCAGTGACTTCACTGGCACTGTCCTTCTTCAGAGACTAGCTCCCTGTCTGTGAGCCATAGTCCCTGGGAGATTCCTCACCCTGGCATATGGCCTGCTGTCCCACATCTAGGGTTCAGGACTTGGGAGCTGGGGTGGAACTCCCGGGCCTCATGCATGCTAGGTGAGTGTTCTACCACCGAGCCACGCCCACTGCACTTAGACTCAAATTCAGGTGCAGACTGTTCGAAAGTAGATGAGGTATGGGAAGCACCCACCACCCTGGTGGCTCATGGTAAACCTGCAGTCCATGTCCAGTATCTTCCTGGAATTTGACTATGGCCGCCAGCAATCCTCAACTGGTCACCCTGTCCCACAATGCCAAGAACAGTAGACCCTGCCTTTGAACTTCAGATTTATAAAGTCACATACATCATACACTTGAACAAGCACTCACCCTTTGCCAGGCACTGCTGTAAACACATCACAGGTGCTTGTTCACCTCTCGGAATGACCTCGTGACCTCGGTACAGCTCTTTCCACTTTGCAGAATGGCTAGGCGTCTTATCTAATATTTCAAGACATGAGGCATCTCGCTTAGGCTGTGCTTGTGAACTGCATCCTGGGGTTTCTCTGTGGGACTATGCCCTTGCGATGGTGGTCCTTGGTATCCTGGCCACGTTCTATTTGGTGGATTAGTCCCTCAGAAGATGAACCAACATCTTCAACGGTTCCCCAGACAACCTGGGTATGGTGGTACATCCCTATAATCCCAACCTTTGGGAGGCTGAGGTAGGAAGATGCTGAATCCAAGGCCAGTCTTGGCTATGCAGTGCTATTCTGTCTCAAAGAAAACACAAGCAAACCCAAAACTGTTGCCCACAGTTTTGTCAGGTCTGGCTATGAACCTATTGCTCCTGCTTTGAGTCCAGTCTTCACATTTGGCTCACTGTATCCAGTACTCCCTGCTCGGATCACAAAGAGTTAATCTCCCTCTTTGCTGTTACCTCAGATTGGTTGTTGGCCAGGACAGACCTTCAGAGTCTGGTTAATTATTCCCAGCCTCACTCCTGCGATGTTAGGAGCCCATGCAAACAAACATGAGTGTTTTCAAAGGTTATGGTGTGAAATTATAGACAAACAGTGGCCACACCTGCAGGCTTTCCCCAGGAAACTGTCAGGATAGCTGAATGATGGAGCGCCTGAGCGCAGAGAAGCCAGTCACTGGATAGGCTGGATTTCTTACTTCACACTTAGTGACCCTGGACAGCACTCTCAGAAGTCATGGCTTCTGTCATCCATTAGCTCTTATTTACGATGCTTACAATCATATGGATAGGCTCTACCAGGGACCTCTAGCCCAGCATGCCTTGATTCAGGCCTGAGGGGCAGACCTGAGCGTTGCTGAACATTGAATACAGCACCTATGACTTCCATCTGCCGTTTGCTAAGAGCAACCCTCCCTCCACCGTGACAGTCAGAAACACCTTCAGAACTTCTGGAATGTCCCCTGGTGGACAGCCCCAGGTGGAGAATCACCATTCTACACCATCCAGCCCCTCAAGGACTTTTCCTTGTTTGGGCTATTTAGTAGTAAGAGCATTCAGGTTATTCCTCGAAGATTTCTTTTCTTTTCTTTTTTTCCTCAGCCTGGCTTCCTGTCTCAAATCCTGTTTTTTTTTTTTTTTGTTTGTTTGTTTGTTTTTCCCCCCGTGCAACATTTTAAAGGCTCTTTTCTCTCTTGTCTTGTATAGTTTTGATATTCTTTATTTTTTTTCTCTTGTCTTGCTTAGTTTCGATATAGCCTCTCCTAGATGTTTTAAAAAGAATGGTGGGGGGAGGGAGGAGGATAAAAACTGTTTTTTAGAAAACATGAACATTATTTAGGTCCCAGAAGCCTGATGTCTACAGTGCACTCAAGGCCCGGAAGGGAAGATAGCAGTTTTCCGATTGTCTGCAAGAGCCCTCTGGCCAGGTGTGGGCCCATAAGTGCAGGCACCACACCTCTGTGTTTTGTAGCCTAAGGACATGCCTGCCGCTTCTGCATCTTGGGTTCTGGAAAACCAGAACTGCCAAATCTCTCAAATACATTAAAAAAAAAAAAAAAGCTTGGACTTAATGATATTCTAGAACCATAGTCTCAGAAGAGGAAGGGCGCAAGCTGAGGAGTTGAAGACGTGGGTTCAATCCTGGTTCCACAGATTATTTCCCCTATAGACCTGGGCAAGTCTCTTAACTTCCAAAACCTTTCGTTACTGGGAAAGTGGGAGTTTTGATGCTTAGGTCAAACCAAACATACTCTGAGAGAACAGGACATCTGGGGCACCTGGTGTGTGGCACACAGTAGGTGCACCTAAGTAAACACTCCTCCTCTTCTCTGCGGGGTGCCCAGGGCTCAACAGCTTCCTCCTATTTGGAAATTACTCCTGGGAGCCACTCAGGCAGTGAGAGTAACTCCAAGTCTGAAAAGATGGAGTAGTCGTCATCAGGGCGATGACATCCCCAAAGTCACCGAGACTGGTTATGTCCACCACCCAACGGGCCATGCTGCTCCAACACAGCTCAGCACATCTGCCCTTTGTTTCCCAAAGCATGGTTGGGAGCAGTGCTTCGATGCTCGTTTCCAGGAGGGGGTGGAGGACTGTGGTGAACCGGCTTGCAGACCTCTGCTGAAGTAGCTCCGCTTCAGATTCCAGCTGCAGGTTCCCAAGGGCACTGTCCTCCCCTTCCAACTCTCCCTTCATGCGTCTGCCTTCTGTCTGTTTCTTCTCCGGGCAGACTGCTCGACCAACAACCCTGCCCAGGCTCACCTTCGCCAGGAGCTGAACGACTCCCTCCAGATGGCCGAGAGGTTGACCCAGCACTACAATGAGCTTCTTCATTCTCTCCAGAGCAAGATGCTCAACACCTCATCCCTGCTGGAGCAGCTCAACAGGCAGTTCAACTGGGTGTCCCAGCTGGCCAACCTCACCCAGGGCGAAGACCAGTACTACCTGCGCGTCTCCACCGTGAGTCTCCACCCGATGAGGCCGAGGCCCACGTGGTGGTCTAGAGGAGACGTGTGCCTTTTAGAGAGGCAGTGGTAACAAACGTTACCACACGAGGGCCCCTACAGTATCCGCCAGCAGGGACGAGGAAAACCATAGGCACATTGTAGTATTGAAATGCCTTCATGATCCTTGAGGTCAAACATCCAAGGCCCGCTTCCAAGGTGAAGAAGGAAAGAGGTTCTGGCTCTTGCTAAGAATGGGGAACGTTGGGTAACTTCCTTGGGTCGTTAGCCTGTCAGCCTGGCTGCAGAGTTGCTTTCCTGCCTCTCCGCCGAGCGGCACACGGATTGGTTCTTTGTCAGCTAGTGAGGACAGCTCTCTACCTACCCCTGTCAACCCGGACCAGCTAACATTTGTGTAAAGCAGATGTTGGGGCCAGGCATGGTGGCACATGCCTGTAAGTTGGCACTGAGGAAACTGAGGCAGGAAAGTGGGGAGGCTGAGGCCAGGCTAGACAACACAGCGAGACCCTCTCTCAAACAAAGCAAAAACAAGAAAATAAGACAACAAGGAAACATGTGAAAAATCATTTGGAGTTTCTGGAGTGCGTGGTCAGCTTTTTCAACTACCATTTGTTGCTTCAAATCGGGATATTTTTTCTTGGAATTGTCTAGACATCTTGAGTAGTAACGTATACCAAGGAGAGCCATATTTGGTTGAGGGGGCAAAGGGAAGTTTCATATCCTTTGACAAAGGAGAGCACACTCTGTGGGCATGGTGTAGAGACCCCTCCCCCTCCTTCTTCCAGGTGACGACCCATTCTTCTGACTCGGAGGTTCCCTCCCGTGTCACTGAGGTGGTGGTGAAGCTGTTTGACTCTGACCCCATCACAGTGGTGTTACCTGAAGACGTCTCTAGGGACAACCCCAAGTTCATGGACACAGTGGCAGAGAAAGCGCTGCAGGAATACCGCAGGAAAAGCCAGTAAGCAGGCAGCCTTTCTGGGACCCTGAGGGTGGCGGGTGAGGATGGGAGGACTGGAAAGTCCTCAGGAGTCCAGACCAGGAGCAGAATGCATTCTGGGCACAGTGCCTATCCCTGTGGCAGGAGCACACCGGCAAACTGGGAAACCCCCGGGAACTTGATTTTCTTGGCTCTGGGAAATGTTTGTCCCTGGTGGGAAGAATGTGGGTGCTGGCGACTGCTTCTTGGGACCGAGGGGATATTGATTCTCCTCTCCACTCTCCTTCCTTTTCAGAGCGGAATGAGATGGAAGCATTGCCCTCCCAGATGCAGGGACCTCAAGGAGTGAATCCGCCTGCTCTCCGAGGTCGCCACAGACCCCCCCCCCAGAGTGTTCCGCATGTCTCCAGGCCAGTGGGCCTCGGGGTTCCAGCAGCTCCCCCTTCCTCTGGATTCTGCACTCTAACGCCTGTACTTGCTGCTCACGGGAAGAGCCGTTTCCCCCCATGCAACTAATCCAATAAAGCCGGCTTGTGATCTGCGTACCCCTGGCCTGTTTTTATACTCGGTTTTCCTGTATAGGGGGGTCCCGGGGGGTTGTTGGTGATCTGTGGACCTCAGGTCCCAATGAGAGATCTTGCCTCAGAACGCACGGGGAGAAAGAGAGTGAGGAACGACACGCAAGGTCACACACGCCAAGGAGACCTCAAAAGTGACAGCTGACATTGTATAGGACTCGCCATGCAGTGGAGAGTAATGACATCATCACAGTTGGGGGACCGTCTAGCTTTGAGGGGGACAGGATGTCCCAATAAGCCACCAAGGCGAATTCCCGAGGCCAGAGACTTTTCCCCTTTCCCATTTCAGCACTCCCAGAGAATGCACAGAAAAACCAAGACAGAGAGAGGATGGGACACATGCGTGTTTTCATGTGTAACTGACAATTCCCTTGGAAACTGGCCCGCAGGAGGCCAAACTAAGGCAGTTTTCTTTTTATTTGTAAGAACTTGGAACTCTGGGGCACCTTCTGCACCATGGGGTCTCCGATCCCTGCTCCTCCATACAATCTTTACCTCTTTATTGGGCCTTTATTTCTCTCCTCTCGCGGTTTTGAGTTCATCCGCTGCTCAGGCTGAACTGCAGGTTAGCTGCAATACCAGGCGCTGCCAGAAGGTGACGCTGACCAGCCGTACCCTACACCTCCATTGAGAGCCTTTAGTTTATTACTTGCAGGGCTTGAGAGCAGCCATTGTGAAGGACGCTGTAGAAATGACAGGGGCCGTTTATTTGCAGCCCTGAAGCTAGTAAATAGCAGGTTTGGGGACCAAGGGGCTTCCCTGTGTCCTTAAAGCCTCCAAGGCTTCTGGCTCAGTGTCCTCCTCGGACCTAGCCTCACCAGGCGTTTTCTAAAAGAGCCTGGTCAATCTAGCAGGCACAAAGAAAATGAAGAGAGTACAGAAGGGGCTTGGATCATCAGCGTTCAGTCTTAGAACCGGTGAGCACCACCCCGCCAGTGAAAGAACAAATGGCACGCTATGAAGGGCAAGCTCACAAGGTTCGTAATAGACTGTTTGCCCCTACGCTGTCTGTCCACACTCCAATCTCTGATCCCAATATCTCTGTTGTATTCCTCACTGATTGGGGCATTGCTTCGTGATGGCCAGGCAGCGTCGGTGTTTGCACAGTTCTTCTTGCCCCAGCTCAGTACAGCAGCGGCTCTGACCATCTCTAGCCTAGATGGAGGCTTGGAATGGAGTCCTTATAGGTTGGGGTACCATGATCTGCCTACGCTCACTTGTACAGGTACCCAGGAGACCTAAGTGGCACCAGGCACTCTCTGAGACCTCATCTTTGCCTCCACCACAGTGACACACTGACATCCGCCCAGGTGAGGTGCGTTTATTTTCAGAGCAGCAGCCAACAGGTCCTAAAGATAGAAAGAGTTAGTTCTTCGAAACTGTCCCACAGTGAGCACGATGGTCTCCAACACCTTTCTCTGGCTGTGTAAAGACATCCCGTGTCTATAAACACATGTCAAGAACACGAACCCAGCCACACACATGGATGACCACCTTTTGGAATTTTCTGGAAATGTCTGGGTTTTTCTTGATCTCTGAAAGGCCTTGTCTCATAAAGAAGCCATCAAGGCAAAGCTGATAGCAGCAGCTCAGACTTTTAGTGACCTCTGCTCCCCATTGCCTGGTGATGTTAGCCCTCTTTGTGGATTCCTATTTCAAGATCCCCTTGGCCTGTGTGATTAGGCTCTTTGGGAGGATTTTTCTGGCTTCCTCTCTGCCATTTGTATGATATAGAATTCATCTTAGGTAAAACTATAGACAGGGAGCTTACTTACAGGGACCTCACTTCTCCTTTTATTTAATTTTATGTGCACTTGTGTGAGGGTGTCAGAATCCCTGAAACTAGAGTTACAGGCAGCTGTGAGCTCCAAGGTGGGTGCTGGGAATTGAACCCAGGTCTTTTGGAATTGCAGACAGTCAGTGCTCTTAACCACGGAGCCATTTCTCTAGCCCCGAGACCTCACTTATAAATCGAAAGCCAGCGCAGTATACAGAGTTTGGTGTCTTCTCCCTCCTCTGACACACTCAAGGTCAGTTTAGGTTTAGATTTCCTCCTGGGTACAGCCACTGGGGACAGCATGAAGCCCAGTCCAGAGACCTACAGAAGACTCCCATGGAATGACTAGAGAGGTCCATTCCCCTGAGCTCTGTGGTCCCCTTTGGTGAGTTTCAGTGACTTTCCCCAGTCCCCTCTACCAGTATGCTATCTTGGCAGGTCACCATGTCTTAGCTAAGGCTCCAAGGTGGCAGAGTTTATCTATTCTCCGGTTTTGGTTAGTTCCTATTGCTGTGACAAAAATTATCCAAATAACATCGACTCTCGGGAGAAAGAGCTTATTCTGGCCAGCAGTTCCAGACACTGTGAAGCTTCATCTCCTAATAGTTCCACAACCCACAACCTCCCCCGCACATCTCCACCAGATGGAGATCAAATGCTCAGACATGTGAGCCTGTGGGAACATCACGCATTCCGACTGCCACGCAGGTGGCCTGGTCAACTTGTCTAAGTTTGTCCTGTTTTGAGCCAGAGTCCCCAGGGCATAAGGACCACTTGTCTTCAGCCTTTAGTGTCTCATGCATTTAGGTTTGGCAAGAACCTCAGAGTGATGAGCTGGTGGCTCTTCTCATGGGAGCCTCGGTGCTCACCTGGGCCCCTTCTTTTCTCATCTGCCTACCTGAGGGGTGTGGGGACAACTGGGCATGTGGAGAGGAGAAGTGTAGTTGGTCACCTCTTGCCCCTTGGGGAGCTGATGGTGTGCTATGATTTAATCAGCTCCCTCCCCCCTTCCCGTCCCCATCCAAGGCACAAGCATACGCTGGTCAGGAGGAGCCTGGTCCTCATCGTTCAACTCCATTTTAAATTCTTGGATGCTCTAATGATTACTGCCCACTTATCAGAGTCTGGGCTTGGCAGGCAGGCGTACACCTCAGTACCCAGGAGTTCCCACAGCCAGAGAGGGGTCTAGTGTTTGCCACCATTGGGCAGAGGAGCTGGCCCATTATGCTTCAGGTTCTGTTGATTCTGGGTTCTCCAAGACAGAACCCAGCCAATGGGAACTTGGAACAGAAGTAACAGGAGGAAAATGGAAGGAGGAAGAAAAGGGGGATCAGCGATGCCCTCAGGAGCCCAGTGTAGAGGCTCAGCACATAACACCCAGCACTCAGCATCAAATGGATGGTGCTACGAGAATCTTCAGGACAGACGGCAATCAGTCACCAGAAGACACCGAGAAAGAATAAATTGCATTCATCAGAGGCCAAAGCCCCTAAGGGCTCACAGGTGTTCTGGCAATCAGAACGGGAATTTCCAGACCATTGGGTTGGCTGAGCAATCTGGGAATTGGAGAATTAAGCCAACTACTGGGATTTCAGATCTAAGTCATTGGACCGAGTCCCTCACTACCTGTATACCCGCCTGTATACTCACTGCCTGCATACTACCTGTATATTCACTGCCTGTATACACTGTAAAGGGCACTCCCATCTCCAGCAGTGGAGATACTATCCCCAGTCTGCTGCCTGGGTGCCACCTTCAGCTACAAACCTATCATTTTTTAGAATGAGTCAGGATGAAGTGAAGTTGGAGTTGAGTAAATAAAGTTTAGGACTTGGAAAAGACAATCCATGATTATTTAAGTGTGGGCACGGAGAGAGACACACACCAAAGAGAAGGACAGAAGGCCATGTGAGGAAGTGAGGGCTTCCCTAGAGAGTGGAGCCACTGGGGTTTGGACGGCACCCTTTCTGAGGAAGGTTAACAGAAGGGGGGTTGTTTATGAGTTAGAGTGGGGTGGGAGATTCCATGTGTGGATTTTTCCCAGAATAGGGTTCACCTCTTCTTGTCCTTTCATGGGGTTTTCCAGATGTGCTATAGAATCAGATGAATAATGGGACAGGCAATCTTGCAAGCCCAGTGATGGCAAGCTGCCATTACAGTGAAGCCAAGGATGGTCAGTAGGCATGTTGGTCATCCCCGCTAGCCCCAGTGGGGTTGGGTGGCCATGTTCTTCACTGGTTGAGTGATACATGACATCTTGCTATCAGATGGCCCTGTGGTTGCCGTTATCTTTAAGCAAACAAGTATTGCCTCTGCAGTCCATTTCTTTGCCCTTCCCTTTGGTTGAAGAGTTTAAAGGTGCTGCCTTTTGTAGCTTGCTCTGAGATGCTGATGAGTTTCTCCACTTGCCTCAGCCTCAGCTTCCTCTTATGTGGAAGGATAAGAGTGGGCTGGTTTAGACCTGGAGATTTCCAATGCCCCCGGGTTTCGTTGGCTATTATTTCTGCCCCATCCCCAAGATTTATTTTTACTTGTGTGTGTGCATGCGTGTCTGTGTGTGGGTTTGTGCACATAAATGCAGGTGCTCACAGAGTCCAGAAGAGAGAGCTAGAGAGCTCTAGGTGGCCGTAAGCCTCCTGATCATGGGCTAGGAATCAAACCAGGGTCCTCAACAAGAGCTGTGCATGCTCTGAAACTCAGAGCCATCTCCCCGGCCCCACATTTACTCTCGTCAGCTGCACCAACCCATTTCCGAGCCCACCAGGGGAAAACAACCGATGCATACATCTATAGCAAGGGACTTACTGCTAGGCTAAGGTTAGTGTGGACTCTTATGTCCCCAAAGTGGACTCTTATGGCCCCAAAGCTTCCCCCAATGGGCATGTTGAACTTTCCAATTTGTCGACGTGACATTGCCACCAACTAAGTCCACACAGGAGAAACAGGCAGTCAAGTTAAAAAGCTAATTCAAAAACATTTTAAGTAAGCTTCTACCTTTAAATGTTCACTAATAACGGCGTGTCAGTGTGGCTTCATTTGCACTTCCCTAAGATGCAATGATGTTGAATGCTCCTTGGCCTTTGTGTATCCAAGACCCTCTGCTGATCTGGCAGTTTGGTTGGTAAGTACATTTCGCCTTTCAACCTTTTTATGAGATACAGAATTAAAAGATGACTTTCTCAAGTGCAGAAAAATATCTTCGGGGTCT
This sequence comes from Psammomys obesus, assembly GCF_907164565.1. Lineage (NCBI taxonomy): Eukaryota > Metazoa > Chordata > Mammalia > Rodentia > Muridae > Psammomys > Psammomys obesus. The sequence continues at coordinate 4,135,477 of NW_026591086.1, forward strand.
TTTAATTCTTACAAAACACCCGGAGCATCTTGGTTCTCCAAGGGACACTCCAGAAAGCCCACAAAGCAAACTGAAATCACATCTGTGAAGAGGACAACGAGAACGATACCCGGGGAAGGTCAGGGACGAGGCAGGAACCCCACTCTAAAGAACTATCTCTGAGGTGAAGGGAGAGAAAGACAGGGACCAACCACTGGTCTTTATTAGAAAGAGGAGGCAAGTTCCACTCTAAACACCTCCTGAAAGAGACGCTGTGAGGGTCAGGCCATGGCAGTCAGGAGGCCACGGGAATCCACCTGGAAGACTGCTCCCCTGACCAACAGTGTCTAGGCATCTAAAGGACCTTTAAGGATAAGAGAAAGCAGAGCATGCTCCATGCAGAGACTCTTGCCAAGAGATCCCTTCTGAAGAGGGATGGAGAACCGTAGGCCCCAGCAATCCCTCTATACCTGATGGACAGGCAGAACCTAGAAATGACCAAATCCCTACTCTGGAGAGAGATGACATGTCCAGGAGTTCCCTTCTTCTAGGATGATTTTAATGTACGCGTGACTCGTGGAAATACAAACAGGAATTTGGGTGAGCAGCCACATCTTGCCTGGGGTGTTAGGAAAATGTTAGAGAAGGCAGCAGAGAGGCCCTGCCCAGAGCCAGCCCCTCTCTGTGGTCAGGAAAGGAGGCCGGCCCACTGTGCCTATGGGACATGGCTCTGACCAACCTCTCAAAGGCAGCAGAAGTGTGGGGGTCGGGGTGGCTTGTTTCTACCCCTGCTTTAGTAGAACACCTTCTCCAGGTACGAATTCAAGAACATCCCAGTGGGGTCCAGCTTCTCACGGATGTCACAGAACTTGCGAAAGGCGGGGTACATCTTTTCAAAGTCCTTCCTGGTGCAGTTGTGGGCCTGTGGGAGCAACCGGAAGCAGCAGGCTTTGCCCTCACAGAGTTGACAGGTTCAGCGAGGCTGCAGACCAGCTACCCAGAGGCCCTGAGCCTCCATCAATGACACTGGGTGTCCCCGGCCCCCTGCTTACACACAGTACAGTCCCTCCCCCACCACACCCCAAGTGTGTGGAAAGGAAGGGGCTTGGAAAGTAAATCTGGAAGGGCTTAGAATGCATCACTGGTATCTGCCATCCCATGATACCATGGATGGCTGAGCTCTGGTCCCACCAAATACAAAGGCCTTCACTTTTCTAGTTGTTAAATGGGCACACTGATGCCTACATATCTTGTTCACAAGCTCCACAGGAAAGTCTGATAAAGTGAAGGAAGTGTCTATGAAGACCCTAAGGGCCCAGCAATGTCTGGGCTTCCAGAGCCAGAGGGTAGGAGAACTATATTCAAGTGACCTTTTACTAGCTGGTTAAGAGGCTGGGCGGAGTGCCTCAGAATAACCGGGAGGAGGGCACCCTCTGGTGGATGTAGAGCACATAGCCGCTGCACCCACAGCCTCTGAGCAGTTTTACCTTTGCCCAGTGGGGCCGGCCTCCAAACTTCTTCATGATGGTCTCATAGGCCAGCCAGTAGTCCAGCCGAGGCACATCCTTGCCATAGGGCCTAGAGTGGAAGGGAAAGAAAGTGGTTATCTGGCTCTGTCCCATGATGTGCCACCATTGCCTCTGACCTGCCCCTAATCTGGTGGGTGACTGGAGATCAGGCTGGCTCTCCCTGAAGGATAGCACAGCCGGTCAGGCACCCAAGGGCTTCTGCTCATTACACATCCCCAAGCATTCCCCGAGATTTTGTCCCTTCTTATAGTCACCGGTTGGTACCTGGACATTACTATGAGTTTGATCTTGACCAAAGACAGACCCCTAAAGTATTGGGACTGAAAAGTCCTCTTGCCCGGATCATTGATTTACACAGGTGAGCTACAATAGCATACAACAGTATACAACAGATACCAGGTCCTGTAAAGGCATGCAGCCTAGAAGTAGCAGGGGTGTGCAGCCTAGGAGTGTGCAGGAGAGAGTGCCATCGAGGTTTGCACAGGGTGATGTTCACTGTGACGAAATTGCTAACAGTGTGTCCGTCAGAACCAGTCCCCCCCGTATTACCATCTGTGACTGTCACAGCACGCACCACATTCTGTTCATACATCCAGTATTCACACAGTACACATATAACACAAATCCTCACAGACAATACACACAGTTCTCAACACTTAAATACGACACACACACACAACAGTTAGCTGTATTCACACATGATATCCACGCACAATACACACGATGGTTGCCCAGCGCCCACACATGCTAGTCACAAACAATACTCACACCTATCACACAAGGCCAGTGCCTTGGAATCCCCAGATGACGTCATTCGAGTCTGGGAAGCAAGGGCGTGAAGCCCAGCTCCTCAGCCCCAAAGTGGCTCAGCCCCCAAACTGACTTCGGTGCTGCGATTTCAGGCAAACACCTTCAAATGCATCCCATGGCAGCTCTCACGGCTGAAGGTGAGGAGACATGCGTACAGCCAACGCGTGAGCCCCACCCTAGCCACGTGCCCCACGTGCTCTTTCAGAAAGTCTTTGGTGGCAGATAAGGCAGCTTTTTCAGGAGGGCCAGCCACGGGCTTGGGTCCAGTCACGGGGACTTAGGTATATGCCTCTCCTCTCTTGAACTCGAAACTTGCCTCAGAGCACGGCTTCCAGGCCAGCAGAAATCTTACAGACGTGGACACGTGAGCTAGGATATATTGCTCCTTCCCTTATACAGTCCCCAGAAAGTGCAAATATTCCTCGTTGACGTTAATCCGCTATGTCGCTAGGACACAGTGAAGTAGCACAGCCTCTAAGTGGCATGTGTCACAAGAGTCTCCAGGGAGGGGACATTATAAGAACGCAGCAGAGTGAGGCACCGTCTCCAGCCGCCCGGTAGAGAAGGCGGCCTCAGGAAACGGCACTGGGAGATTGGGGAAGGAGAGGAACCTCTTTACACAAGAGGGGGCGGTTCCCCCCCAGGACATACCCTTCGGTGAGCTATCACCTGTACATGATGATGTTCATGTAGCAGCTGTCCCTCTGGAAGCAAGGGCTCAGCAGGATCTCATCACCTCGGGTGAAGCGCACCTCCACGGGGTAGTGGGCCACCACCTTGGGATGGGCCTCCAGCATGGCCTTCAGCTCCAGGAGGGCCTCCTTGGTCTTCTCCCTGCCATCAGCCCAGGAGAGGCTTCCGATTAAGAAGGGGCTACCCCAGTCCTCCTCCACAGCTCCATACAGGGCTTCTGGCTCCGTGGGACCTGAGCCCGGGGTGCTCATGACAACAGGGACTCCCAGCTCTCGAGGGGGGGCTCATTTCTTCATGGTAGGCCCGAGGTGGGGTGAACTGTGTGGGGAATGTCTTACTTGGGGATGGCCCTATCCGGGAATGGCCATACCTGGGGATGGCCCAGTCTTGGACATGCTGCTTAAAGCGACACTCGTAGGTGAAGATCTTGTGGCTAAGGTTGCAACTCTCCTTCTTGCGGTGGAAAAGCAGCCAGAAGAAGAAGCGGTTGATCCAGCCCACCAGGCATGGCAGGAAGGTGCTGCGGGGACAGGGCAGAGGGGCTGGGACCAGTATTTACTGCGTGTTAGCCGTGTGCAGGCACGGAGTGAGTTCTTTTCAAACCAGGCCCTCACTCCTCGTCCACTAGCGGCCTTGTTGTACCCGGCCTGGGCCAGTATGGTGTTGGTCTGGGTAGCGGTAGCGCCCACTTCCTCTCCTTTCACTTACCAACACACCTTAGGACTGAGTGCAGTGTCTTGTCACTTTAAGCCACACGAGAACAAATGTCCATGTCTCAAAACCTAGCTAGGCTCCTGGCCCGCTAAGACAGGGCTGAGTGAAGTTTTAACTTCAGCAGGTACCTACCAGGCTTAGCTCCCTAAGGAATGTGCCGTTCACTCCCCTTCTACCCCCCTGGGAGCCTTGGTCCAACTCTGCCAAGAGTAAGCAGCTAAAAGTGGCCAGTGTCCCAGGAGAGGGTTCTGGGTTAGACTCTTGCCCCTAGAAACAATGCTGGGCATTCCCTGGGCAACTATAAGAAGAGCTCTGTGCTCTTTGGGTGAAGACACACCTGCCTTCTAGCATTTGGCTTTAGAAAGCTCACCATACTATTGTTTCCAAAACACACACACACACACACACACGAATATACACCACACAAACACACATACAGAGAAACGTACACAGACATCCATGGTCACACACACAGAGACACACATGCAAGTGCAAAGACACCCCCACAAAAAAATGCAGAGACACGCTCATACACACGTGTCTCAAGTAGGGCACAGTCTCCCCTTTTCTTTTTTGTTATGAAAACCCTAAGTGTTCATTGTACATATGCGGCAAAGCCAAGAACACCATAGGCATCAGCCCAGCGTGGTACACAGCATTGCCCCAAGGTGGGACAAAATGGGACCCAGCACTCTGGGCCCCTGCCTGGGAGGGGCTAAGGTCACGTGCTAACATCCCTATCTGTCCACTGGGCCTCCAGGGCGTTCATCACCGTCTGGATCTGCCTGAGGCCCCAGAGCCTTCCCACCGTGACACTTCACCAAAGGCTCAAGACCTGGAAAGGCTGGGAAGCCATCCTAGTGGGTGAGGGCTGCAAAGTGGTGGCCTGCAGGAACCTTGGCTGCAGGGGCAGACAGCACTAGCAAGGGTAGCCCCAGAGGACTGGCTGGAGTCAGACCTGGGGGCTGAAGTCCCAGAGCTTTTGGGAGGCCCACCCATCTACGGTGATTTCATCTCCTGAAGGTCTGGGGCCCCAGCCATGTCAGTCACCAAGGCAAAGAACAACTCAGGGTCTTCCACCGCTGAGTTGGCTCTTAACATGTCCCGCTGAAGGCCCACGGCAATAAGGCTCCAACAGAAGGCTGGCTTTCCTGGTTCAGGCATAGAGGAGGGCATGGTTGCAGGAGAGAATACACAGGAGCCAGGGGGTGATTCACTTAACGGTGGGCTGCGTGACATGTGATCACATCTTAAAGAAAGTCTCCTTTGCCCCTGGTCAGAAGTAACATTGGTTTTTATCTCTTGGAGTGATAAGCTTGGCTGCTGGGTGGAGGGCGGAGGGTTGCAGGGTTGTGGACAGACTTGGCTGCCATGGGGCTGAGGGTGTGGTGTCAGCGTGAAACAGGGGGGATAAAAATGCCTGCAGCTGAGGTTGGTCCAGTGAGCAGGCTGGACCTGACTGAACCAGCACCAAGCAGCATTTCTGCCATGCCCACCCTGGGCCTGCAGCCCCTGCCCTCTGGATAGGAGACTTGGAGTGTTAAAAGCCTGCAGAGTGAGACATGTGTGAAAGGCAAGGGGTGATGGCCTGCCTTACATGCTGTCCTCCTTCCAGTGGTTGGGTGAAGGCTTAAGCCATCTCAGCCTGTCCTGAGATGGACGCTATCACTGCCTTCTCTCTTCAGACTGGGAAACTGAGGCATGGAGACGTTACCAAGCTTGCCAGAGAACAAACTCTCCAGCTGACCCAAAAAGCAAGGCTTATAGGAGGAGATCATAGTGGTAACAAATAAAATTCCAGAAGGGAGGAGTCCTGTTTCCTCATCTCCTTCCACTGGGAAGCCGACCCAGGACAAAGTACCTGGATGTCCATGTGCTTCAAGTGACTCCCCATCAATGACAACGTTCCCTCCCGCTTCCAACAGTGTACCACTGAAAACATCTACAGTCTCTGACAGTGACCAACAAGGCCAGCCTCAGTTGTCCTGAAACCTTTCCGTCTGTGTCTGGGCTCTCCTGATATTCCTTATTGGTCTGACACTTCCACCTCTCAGAGATAGTCAGTGGTTTGGGGGTAGTGTACCCTCCAAAGCCCAGAACCTCTGAACTCAGAAGCCAAAATAACCTTTTCTTCCTTTAAAATGACTTCCTCATGGGTTTTGTCACAGCAACAAAAAACTGACTAACAAGGTGGGCGGGGTGGCGCACGCCTGTGATCCCAGCACTCAGGGAGGCAGAGGCAGGTGGATCTCTCTGAGTTCGAGGCCATCCTGATCTACAAAGTGAGTCCAGGATAGCCAAGGCTATAGAGAAACCCTGTCTCAAAACACAAAACAAAACCTCAACAAAAATAACAACAAAAAACAACCAACTAACATTTAGAATCCATCCACATCTCCAGCAACACCCATCCACTGCTTTTCCTACCTCTCCTCTGACTCAGTTTAGCCATTGCACACATGAATCTACCCTCTCTCCCTAGACACATACATTCCCCTTGCCTCTTCCATCCACTGGCTCACAGCCCCTGGGGTGCCTTATTAAACATATTCCTTCCAATCCTTCTAATGACCTTCCTTGCCCTCAGCATGAACCCTGGGGTGATTCCACTGTGCAGCCAGGGCTAGACCCAGGAGACAGACCCAGCTTGCTGGTATAAAGGCGGGCTCTTCTAATGGATTGCACCCTCCACAGGGAACGGAAGACAGAATAGAGGTCTCATGGCATTCCTACCTGATCCAGAGCAAGAACTCCAGTAGGTAGAACCCGATGGCATAGTCCCAAAACCAGTTGGATGCAGAGGAGGGGGGCTGGCAGAGATAATTATTATGAGTTAGACATAAGGGGCTCATCTGCCTTCTGTTTTTTTTTTTTTTTTAAGATTTATTATTTATAACAGTATTCTGCCTGCATGTACGCCTGCAGGCCAGAAGAGGGCACCAGATCTCATTACAGATGGTTGTGAGCCACCATGTGGTTGTTGAGAATTGAACTTGGGACCTTTGGAAGGCCAGCCAGTGCTCTTAACCTCTGAGCATCTCCACAGACTTCTTTATTATAATGTCCGATTATAAGACTCATCCCAGGAGTGACCTCATGTTAGAGGGGGAGAGAGGAAAGTGATATGACTCACATACCAGGACAACTGGGAAGCCTTATTTCTCCAAAGCAGAGCTAATTTCCACCATGAGGAAATTAGGTGAGCAAGCTTGGCAGTAAATGCTTTTTCCACATGAGCTATCTCTCCAGCCTGCATTTATTTTTCATAAGACAAAGATGTCCCTCCTCCTGAGATCCTATGCTCTAGGAGTCTATCAGCCACAACCCTACACTGTTACCCTACAGCAGTGGCTCTCAACCTTCCGAATGCTGCTGACCCCTTGATACAGTTCCTCATGTGGTGACCCCAACCACAAAATGTTGCCACTTCATAACTGTAATTTTGTGGACAATCCCATTTCCTTGGCCATCAGGACCACAAATGTCAGCCACCCTAAATGAGGAGGGTGTGCAGGCGATGGGTGTGGTGAGGATGGAGAGTGTGTGCGCGCTGGTGACTGGCAGCCCCCTGCCCTAGCATACTGGGCAAGGTTGGGCCCACACTGCGGCTACCTTGTTGGTGTGGTCTTGGTAGATGATGCTGACGTTTTCACTGTGAGGAAACCAGAGGAAGCGGAAGTACTCTGACTTCTTCAGGTGGCTGTCCAGGTTGTCAAGGACCTGGCACAAGATGAAAGGAAAGTAGGACAGATGATCTTGTCTGTCAACTTGATTGAGAAACGCCTAGAGCAGTGAAGCCCACCTGGGTGATCCTGTGTGTGTGTGTGGGGGGGGGGTTACCAGAGATGATTAGATCATGAGGGCTGTGACTGGATCAATGAGCCAATCTCCTGATGGACTCAGAATGGGAGGGCATTGTGGGAAGTGGCAATGGGTCAAAGGTAGGGCATAGTTGGAGGAGGTGGGTAACTTGCCCTGGTCCCTCTCTGTACTCCTCCTCTGCTTTCTGCTCTGTCTCCTGGGCTCTCCCTGCCATGACGGGCAGAATGCCCTGACACTGTGAGCTCAAAGAAACCCTTTCTCTTTTAAGATGCTTCTGTCGTGGACTGGTGACAGTCATGCAAAAGGAATTAGTCCTGGGAGGGGCTGTTAGTCCCAGGAAGAAGTCAGGAAAAGTCTGAAAGTCAAGACTTAGCTATGTTTTGGCTTATTTCCAATAGGAGAAAATACTTAAGTTGTCTTAATATTACCAATAGTATGGTATAGGTCTTAAAATATGACGGGTATTAAAATCGTTGACATATGTATTAACTTTCCCAAGTAGCTTAGAGGAGATGAGTGACATTTTATTCAAGATTAAAGAATTATTAGTGGTGTGTCTAAACTAGAGCCAATGTCAGCAGCAAGTGGGATTGTTATGAAGATCAAATAAGAAAATATGACCAGAAAGTACTTAAAATGTAGCAGGCACAAGGAGCCACTACATAGGCTCCAAGTCTTGTATCTAGTACTACTGCTTTTATGCTAATTGCCATCACTGTCATCATCCCATCTTTCTCATCATCACCTTCATCATCATCATCTCCTTTAACTTCATTATCATCATCATCACCACCACCGCCATCATCATGTCTACCACCACCACCATCTTCATCACCATCATCATAGTCATCATCATCACCAGCTTCATCATCATCTTTTTCTTCATCATTACCATCACTATCAGCCTCATGTTCATCACCATCATCTTCATCATCTCTTATCTCTGAGCCACAGTGGAGTCTTATACCACTCATTATGGCCTCCTTGGAGATGATATCACAGCACAAATAATGTCTCCATGGAATCCACCAGGCAGGTGCAGGAAAAATTTAGAACCAGAGTATAGATGTCTTGGAGTTGACAAGCAGCGGTGGGTTTGAGGAAGAGTCCTGGTCTTGGACTAGGTGGTGCCTGGATTGAACTCTAGGATTCCAGCAGCAAATGTAATGGGGCCATTTTCTAGGCTCCAGATCTTGAGAGTCTCGCTTGTTCACCCATCTTTCTTCCTGGGGCCGCTACAGTGATTCACAGGCAACAGCGCCCTGCGTAACAGTTGCTGAATGGAAACATGCCTGGTCCCACCATCATGAAGACAGCCCTCCTCTACCCAGGCTCACAAGCTATTCTTATAAGGTGTATGATGGCTTGATTTGTGTGTATTTGTTCATGAGAGCATGAGTGTGTACATTTGGGCTTCTGTATGATCATATACGTATACACATAGCACATGTGTGAATGTACATTATGCATGCAAGGGTGGACATGCATGTGTACATGTCTATCAGTGTACATGTGCACATGAGTGGGCTTATGTGCATGTTGGAGTGGGCGAGGCAGCCTAAGAGGAAGCCCTAATGGACCCAAGACTTGTCTGCAATTGATTTCAGTGCTACTGAACTAGGTCAAAAAAGGCAGGACAAGCAGCTGTCAGGAGACAGTCCATTCACCCAGATCTGGTACTCTGATGAAAAGGTGGAGGCTAAAGCCCATGTCTGGCAGGGAGAATCTAGCCCTTTATTTGTTGGCCAAAAGCTTCAGCTTATACATCCATACATGCTAGCTGAACCAAGAGGTAAGACAAACCATCCAACAACGAAGAGTGCAAGAGCATGACCTCCTTCTGATGGAACATGGTCCTAGCTGCCCACTCCTTCCTGGACTGTGATAGTCCTTCTCTCTTAACCTCTAAGACTTATTTTGCGGCTGTCCTCATGGATTTCAGCAATGGTCTCCTGGGATTGATCTGACCCAGCAAGTTATTGATCTCTGCCTCCCTGCAGCATGCTGTGGACGCCCATTACCTACTGCTTTTGGGACAGCCCCTTCTCCTCACCATCTTCATTCCTGTTTAGCTAACCCCTCTGTCTCCTTTGTGGCCTCTCTGTGCTCTTTCATCAGCCAAATGCCCTGTTTTCAAAGTCCCCATTCTCTTGCAAAAGCCCTACTATTTTTGGGTGACAGAACCTCTCTGGATCAACTGCCCAGGGGGTTGAAAATCTCTGTCTCTGTTCCTTAGAATGTGATCCTGTTTAGAGATTAGACCCAGATCTAAGCCTGTGTGTCTTCCATGGTAAGGGAGCCCTGGAATGTCCTCTGAAGGACAGGTGGAAGTCAATGCCCTTCAGAACAGCCTGTCCCCACTTTTCCTGAGGCAGCTTTCTGCCCAGTTTCCACATCCACGTGTCAGTTACAGCCCACCAGGGTTCTGACCACAGTCTCTTTTGGGTCAAGAAAAGTCTGGTGAAATAAGATCCCTCTCTCTTTAGGGTACCAGAGGTCCACGGGAACTGTCTGAGGGCTGGGACCCTTTGTCAGGACCTCTGTTTGTTTTCTGAGGCTGGGCGATGGAGAGCAAAAGCCAAGTACCTCTTTGAGGGTTGAAGGAAAGGATGTCTCCTGCAGGTGGAACTGTGGCACACACTGCAGGGTGACGGTGAGGATGACGCCCAGACAGCCCAGATGCACCCGAGCAGCCTGGAACACATCTGCATTGCTTGACTCGGAGCATTCCAGAACTGCCCCATCAGCCGTCATCAGGGTCAGGGCTACCACCTGGTGGTGGGAGAAGGTGTCACACTCAAGAATCTGCTAGTCACTGCCCCACTTCCTGGCTTGTCCTTACAACAGAGGCCAGAGAGCACCTACTCCCAGGGGCCACCACGGTCAGCCACACAACTTCCTAGCCAGGTCTACTGTTACTTCCTGAGAGGGGATTCTGGGAATCAGGAGAGAAGAGGAAAGCCATGTTTGGCCTCAGCTCTCAGTAGAGCAGAGTCCGTCATCATGTGGCATCAGATGGGACCCTGCTGGCTTGGCTTCTCCTTCCTCGTTCTGTGTCCTCACAGTCAAGAAGCAGCTAGCTTCCTCTGGCCGGGGGTTCTCTCAGGGCACAGATCCTCAGGGAAGATGCTTGACAAGGTGAAGAGAGCACACACTTGACAAGGTGAAGAGAGCACACATATGCCCTGAGGTGAGACAGGGGCATGTGGTCCCAACAGCCTTCCCCAGCTATGTGGAATCTTCCTCTTGAATAGGGAACCCGCCCCACAATTCAAGGAAATAATCCTTCTGTCTATCCTCACCTGACCAGAAACTTAGTTTTTTTTTTTTGTTTTTTTTTTTTTTTTGTTTTGTTTTGTTTTTTTTTTTTGAGTAGTGAGGTATTTGGTTGCAAACTGATAGTGGACCCTTTGGTCCCCATTTCTAGAAGGGCTCTCTCTCTCTCTCTCATGGCTATTGAGGTCCTTCTCTGTACTCTGCTACCTGCTAATTTGGATGGAAATTGCTTCTGACACATGTGGTTGGTGGTTGGTTGCTCAGGGAGAGAGGACAGCTACAGCCGAACTAATCCTGATTAACAGTGACCAGAGAGCAGAGAGGAGGAACTGACAGAAATGGGACAGTGTGACCAGATGTGGCGAGAGGGGGCGTCTCGGTGCTTGTTACAGAAGCCTGGGCTCTGTTGAAGATTCAGAGCCTGGAGAGACAGTATGCCTATGAGATGCTTCCTAAGCATCGAAGAGGCCTATGAAGGGTGGCCTCTTCATTAACTGCTCACGTGACCTTGGCAGCAGAAGTATCAAGCATGAGGTCTGTGATTATCCTCCTGCTGATTTGAAAGCTGTCCACCCCCTTCGCCTTGCCTCTGCGGTTTTGCTTGAATCTGAAATGTCCCCAAAGGTACATACATAAAAGTCTTTGTTGCTGAGAGGTTTGGGGAAAGCCATTAGCTCATGACAGATCTAACCTCAGAGCGATTTAGGGGTGGGCTGTAATTTGATGGAGGTTGTGAAAAATCAAGTTTTGGGATCCAACTGGAAGAAATACAATATTGGAGGCATGCCCTGGAAGCTTTTCTGTCCCTAGTCTCTTCTTGTTTTGCCGACTCTGGTTCCTGGCTGCTGTGGGTAAGTAGCTTTCCTGGGCCACACCCTTTCGCTAAAACCATGAACAAAAATAGAATTTTCCTTCTTGAAGCGGATTTTCTTCAGACATTTTGTTACAGTGCCAAAAAAAATGACCCATAAATATAGTTGCCATCAGTATGACTGTAACATAGAACAAGCCCTCCCCTGTGATTCCAGGCTTGCTCAGTGGGACTTCCAAGGAAGAGTAATCCTATGTGTGTTCTTATGGGTGACCACTTTAAATTAATTTTATACCCTGATGACTAGTGTGTAGCAACTGACATGACCAGCTTGACATCAGTCCTGGAGAGTGGAAAGAGCTGGGCTCATATCCTGGGGGTCCTGTCTGGCTGTCTCTACCCCCAATTACCACTGAGCCCCTTGGCCAGTAAGCCCAGCTTTAAGATGGAAAAAGCCACGAAGGACTCCAGGTTGTCAGTGTGGAAAGCTGAAGCTGTTTGGTTTCAGAAAGGCTGCTCCTGATGAAGGTCCCATGTGCATTCATTTATGGCCTTACCTTGGTCTTCCCCCTGTGGGTTGGGCTATCTTCATTTTAGCTGAATTTAACAGAAATGAATCCAGAACCCAGAAGCTAGGGTCTACCAGTGTGAACATACCCAGGGAGTGGTGGACATAGGTTAAGATTCAGGCTTGAATGTCCAAACTAGTACTCTCAACTACTTCCCCAAACTGGATTCTCATCAAGTGAAGTTTAAGCTGTGATTTTGGTGAAGGACAGGCAGACTTGGTCACAGGTTGACCCTGTGCTTTCCCCAGGCTCTACCTCCACTACTGTCGTGGGGTAATTACATCTCCCGCCTGGTTCCTGGTTATAACGTCCAATGGAGTTGCTGCCCCCGCCCTGCCCGCCCCTTGCCTTGTGCTGCCGGTGAGGATATGTGGGGCTGGGGATGAGAGTGTCCCTTGGGACAGCTACAGCCTTGACAAACCTGGGGCTCCTTCAGGCCTGAAAAGGTTTGGGAAAGGGGGTGGTATTTCTGGGGGCACCTGTCAAGTCTCTGAGGCCCGTGTGGAGCTGTAACCTACCCTGCCATGGACACGGGAGACTCACCTGGGTGGCCAGGATGCCATGCTTGATCCCTGTGTTGTGTGTTCCAGACCCAATGACGCCGGCGACCGTCACATCAGACACCGCTCCCAGGCTGGGTTGGGTAGGTGGAGCAAGAGGGACACCACAGATCAGTTAGGCTTGGACAATGGGAGCTCCTTGGTGTAGATGACTCTCTTTCTGCCTGAAAATTCCCCCTTCGCCTTTGATGGCCAGCTTGCAATCAGTCCATCTCTCGGGGGGCCCCTGTTTGCATGATTTCCATGGACCATCAGATTAGCTGGTTGGGACATGGGCCACTTTGCAGGGAGGCCTATATGTTTAGTCTTTGAGGCCTCTGCAGCTTAACAGACCCTTTTCCCCTGTCTACCAAAGGCATCTTCTCCAAGCACAGCCACATGATCTGGCTGAGACTCCTTTGCTCCTACCCCACCAAGGCTCACGGTACTGCCCTCATTCTCAACACACAGATAACCCATCAGGTCTGCGTGGGTGAGCATCCCTGAGCTGGAAAGGAAGGAGGGGGAGAGAGACCAGTCACCCGTCCTATTTGGAAACCTACACAGCTTTCTTGGGATTCTAGGAGAAAGCTAAGCTCCTTAGGCTGGGGTCCAGGCTCAGAATGAGAAATGCTGAACTTGGGGTCCTCTGAAGTCTTACCACGTCACTGACATTGAACCTATTTCCTATTCAATCCTGGTCAGTTTCTGCACCCACCTGCTCCTTGCTGGAGCTCTTTGAAGGCAGGGGGTCTAGGTTTTATCTGTATTTAGTTCTCTAAAGCATGAGCAAGGTTTATAAATGTCAGTCATCCTGACCTTTGGAGAGGTGGGGGCAATGGTTTCCATAGCGCAGAATTGTGGGGACTGGGCTAGGAAGGGCTGAGGCTAGCTGACCACCAACACTTGAAGATCAGCCACAGATACCTACAGGGTTAATTCCAGCAGTGAAACTTCTCTACCAGTGTCCAAACACTTGGCAGTGCTTTTTCTCGGGTGAAATCCACAGTCACAGAGTCACCTTGTTAGCTGCATTTGACTGCTGTGTCGGTGGCAACGCATAGCACTAAGGTGAGCAATGACGTACACTTGAATGGAGGGACAAGAAAGCCATCGCAGGAAGGATTGCCCTGCCCTTCTGCCCTCCAGTGCTGTTTTTGCCTCTCTTTGTGTGTTGGGCTCTGTAATTGTATATTGTATATTACCCATTGTATATCGAGTCCTTTCAGAAAGACTCAGTCCTTAACTGTGTCATCCTGGTCCGAGACCATTGCTCAAAACTCTGCCAAACATGGACCTGTTTCCTCCTTAGCCCACGGGGCATGGCCAGTAAGGCAGCCTGAGTAGGAAAGGCAGAGCTCTGAGGAAGAGGTGCACCCCAAGAAGCGTGATTCTCTCAATGCCAGATCCTGGGCCCAGGGCAAGCAAGGAAGAGACAGCCCTGGCCCAGGTGGGGCTGGAGCAGGGACCCTTACTTAGACAGGGCTAGGCCATGCTTGTCCAGCTGTGGGTGCAGGTCCACCAGGAGGATACCAGCTTCCACCGTCACCTGCTTCTTCTCCTTGTCCACCTGGAAGAGCCAGCATAGGCTGGGAGGAGCTGGGACACACTTGGACCCTTGCTTCCCAGACAGACACCTGCCCCAGAGGATGTGACTATGGCCACCTCAGCCTGTGGTCAGCTTGAGCCACTTTTCAGTCTAACAGGTTGGGGGGGTACTAAGCCCAAGAATGCTGGGATGGTGGGAGAAAATTTGTCTTTGAAACAGTCTTACTATGTGGGCCAGGCTGGCCTCAAATATACAATCCTCCTGCACCCACCTTCCAAGTGGAGGGATTACAGAAGTATGCCTTAGCTCTTTGGTGCTTGCTCTTTGCTAAGAAGCACAGTTAGCTCTTTGTTTGGTATTTTGTAAATGGAACCCAGGCTTTGCACAAACACCCTCTACTGAGTGCCGCTTCTAGGAAAGGCAGAGCTCTTTTGGAATATTCCACGAAACTTCTCTTTTCACAGGGGAAAGAAACGAGAGGTCCGGCCTTGCTATTTGGAGGACAAAGTCTCTGCTTGCTCTCACCCAAAGACCCGGGGGATGGCTAAGAACTGGGAAGGGAAGAGAAATGTCTAAACACAACCTCCCGCTGGATGTATGCATCAGTCAGGTCGGGATACTGCAACCTGAGTTCTGGCCTCCCGGGATGGCCGACACCAAGATCCAAGGTCATGCAAACAGAGAAGTCGGTGGCAGAGCTGGGACAAGAATCCATATCCGCCCAACTACAAAGTACTTGCTCATCCAGCGAGCGACCCAGGTCAACGGGCTCGGAAAATCAATTGCTGGAGCCCAGTTCTCACTAATTAGCAATCAGAGTTAATTACCGCCATGACTGATGTTTGCTAAGAAGCACAGCCTGTCGACCTGAGTAAATATCAGCACAGTAGAGAAACCCAGCTCATCGCTAAAGCTGGTTGCAGGGAGGGGAGAGCAGCCTGTGGAACTCTGGTCAGGGGAGCCAGCCCCCCAGATCCCCTTCTGGGATCCCAAGTGCCTGGTAGGCAAGTTGGTGTTGGAAGAACCGTATGGATAATATTCCAGCAGGGAGCTAGTGGCAGTTGAGTCTGGGTCCAGCTTTTCTGTTGTTTGCTGTGTGACCGCAGGCAAGTCACTGCCTATCTCTGATCTTCATTTCTCTATTTGTAAGCCTAGCTCGGTGTCACTTCAGGGTCTTCTGGATTTGCCCCTGTGAGTCTACTCTTTGGGAGCCTGTTTCTCCATAGCTCTTTAAATGAGGTGGAATGGAAACTATCACAGGAGATGGGGTGGCCATGGGACAGGTACACTTGACAAGTGGCCAGGGACCAGGGTGTCACCCTGAGGACCCAGAACAGGGAGAGGCTGGGTACTGAGGCAAAGGCTGGAGATTCCATGTGTGGAGTCTGGAACAGAGACTGAAGCTCTTCAGCATGGAAACAGACTGAAGAGGGGAGTCAAGGAGCCCAGTACCTGGAGAACCCGGTTCATCTTGCCCATGTGGATCATGAAACCATCAGTGCAGGCGATGTCTGAAGGCGAGTGGCCACCACCCACCACCTTCACTCTCTTGTTCTGCTGCCGAGCCAGGGCCAGCACCTGCCAAGACAATGCTGCTCAGGCTCAGCCCAGAGAGAAGCCCACAACACCTGCCATAGCCTGCAGGAGCTGCTGGTCATAGTATGGCTAGAAGGTGGGAGGAAGTGCCTTTGGCATTAGTGAACCCTGCCCGGCTCCTGAAGGAGAGCCAGAGAGATGGGCTTTGAGGTAAGCTGAGACAGAAAACCCTAGTCTTGCTAGTCTGTGGCTCTTGTTCCTCCTCCTGCTGCAGGTCCAGGCATTCTTTCCATTTTGGTTCTGGTGTTTTAAGACAAGGTCTTGCTACTTAGCCAAGCCTGTCCTCTAGTTTGTGATCTTTCTACCTCCCTAATGCTGGAATTACAGCTCTGAGCCACCAAATGGGCCAGTTTGAAGGCTCCTCCCTTTTGAGAATCACGTAGCCTAGGCTAGCCTCAAACTCTCTATGTAGCCAAAGCTGGCCTTGAACTGCTGGTCTTCCTGCCTCCTCAGCACTGAGACTAGCGTGTATATCACCACACACCAGGATGTGCAGTGCTCGTGATGGAACCCAGGGCTGCCATGCATGTTAGGCAAGCTGTAAAAGTAACTTTTATTTCCCTAACTTAATTGCCATCGTGGAGGCTTACTGCCTCTGTCTGCTAACCTAGGCCTAGTCCTGGAAGCTTCTAGCTTCCACACAAGCTAATCTAGGCCTAGGATGTTTTCAGTCTCTGAGACTTACTGCTGAGACCTACTCTCCTTTATAGATATTTCTGGACTCTTGCTGGCTGGCTCAACTCAGCTGTTCTGGCTCAAACTCCTCTCCTAACTGACTGATTCAATCTGGCTTCTCTTTGGGCCTCTGACTGAATTGCTCTGCGTGGCCTCACACTAAATTTGGCAGTATGTCCTCATTCTCTGGCTCCTCATTCTCTGGCTTGTTCTGTCTTTACCTGTGTCTAGCTTGTTCTCTCTCTGTACAACTGCCCCTGTAAAACTGCATCTGAATTCCACGACCTGAACTGCTACAAACTCAGCTTCCATGGATTACCTCTCAACTCAATCTCAACTGAACTGCCTGAACAGAGATCTGCATCTCTGTCTCCCGAGTGCTGGGATTAAAGGCATGCATCGCCACGCCTGGACCTACGCTTTTCTTCACCTGAAACCTGCTCTATACCAGGGTGGCCTTGAACCCAGAGATCTCCTTGCTTCTGTCTCCTGGGATTAAAGGTGTGTCTGTATTCCAGCCTGATCACACAGACCTAGAAGGTCTTTGGACGTGATCTTTTTCTAGAGCAGCCATGTCTGAATTAAAATTCCTCTACAGCAAGCACTCTGATAAACAGCAAGCACTGAGATATAACTCCAACCCCAGCTGAAAGCTTTAAAAAGACAAATCCCAGCACATGCCTCAACAATACAAAACCTTCCAAAGGCATCCTAGCGACTAAGGATAAGACCCAAATGCCTCACCCTGGCTACAAGGACCCTGTGCTGCCATAAAGACTCTTAGAGGAACCATGGCTGACAGTGACCGATGCCGGGGCTGGCTGACACAGGTGGCTTGCGTCTGGAGATAGTTGGTGGAAAAAGCACGAAGATCTACAATGCTATATCGATGCGTCCATTTTTTTTTTTTTTTCCCTCTTTGCGTTTTACTCAAACACATTCATCCAGGTGCCTTGGGACCCGCATTTTACAAACCGTATCACAAAGCTTTCCGTTGGCGAGTGGAAAGTGACTCACATGCTGGCTGCACCACCCACTCCTCCCACTGTCTCTTTTAGGCTGAGGCTGAGCAGTGTGGCACACTGCTATCCTGGAGTTTCTCCATCACACACTGTTTTAGTTTTTAATTTTCACTGGGATTCTGCTGGTCCTCCTCCATGGAAACACTAGCCCTCATCCTGTTAGTACCACACAGTCATGTGGGCTGCCAACCCATCTCAGAAACCGTCTTCTGGGCACTAGAGAGCTGGCTCAGTGGTTAAGAGCACCGGCTGCTCTTCCAAAGGACACGGGTTCAATTCCCAGCACCCACATGGCAGCTCGCAACTGCCAGTAACTCTAGTTCCAGGGGAGCTGATGCCCTCCACACGCATACAAGCAGAACACCGATGTACATAAAATAAAAATAAATCATTGGGGGAAAAAAAAACCGTCTTCCTAGGTAGCTGTGCCAGAAGCACATGCCTGACTTCCTCCATCATGCCCTAACTGCCCGAGCACCATCAAAGACACTTTGCTTTCCAGCTTCTCACTCTGGATGCTTCTTTCTCATCTTTTAGGGTACAGTCCTCAAGCCCTACACCCCACGGTGCCCTTCCCCAGCAACCCTGATAATTCTTAGAAAGTCATCTCATACGTGATGTTTAAGTGTGTCTCTGCATGTGTGCTTATGTGTGTGCACAAGCCTGTGTACATATATGTTTGTGCACAGGCCTAAGTGAGCAAGTGCACAGGCTTAAATGCGTACATGGTGCACAAATGTCTATTTGCACAGGTATCTGTGCACACCAGCTCACGTGTGTGTGCATGTGTGTATATGTGTGCCTGTGTTCATGGATGTGTACATGCGTGCGCGCGTGCATAGGTCTGCATGCATCTGCACGTGCACAAGCATGCGCGGATATGTGTGGACAGGTATGGAGTTCATTGCAGAGGTCTGAGAGGTGAGTGAAGACACGGATGCCCTTGGCACACTGCTGTGCAGGCTTGGGGTGGACACAGAAAACCACAACAGGCTGCGGAGCAGGCCTGGAGCTGGGGACAGCAGGAAGGGGAGCGGTCCATTTACTCCACCAGTTTTGGACTGGGTTGGGCTCTTAGCCCAGGAAGACCCACACCTAGCCTCTTCCAGGGCCAGGGCTGTAGCTTCAGGCTGGGCAGCCCAGGTGTTGATGGACGCTCACCTCTCTGACCTCCTCCACTGACGTGGGCTGGTAGTACATCTCTGGACTGCAGCCATAGGTCTTCGCCCAGTTTTGAAACCGGACCCCTTTGTGCCCATGGACCTGTATCAGGAGGAAAGCTAGATCTCAGCAGATGAGATCTGTTGCATCACCAATCCCACACCCCGCCGTCGCCAAGAGGAGAGGACATGACCAGAGCACAGAGCCCCAGCTCCCTTTGGCCACTGTAGGTCAGGGCCACTGCGGAGATCAATCAGTACCGGCTGCTCCGATGCTGGCAGCCCACATGGAGCGTCCTGCTGTTATCCTGGGAGCCCTCCTGGTCAGACTGATGGAAATTCTGCCCATGCCTAGGCCAAGGGCATGGATGAGATCAAAGGCAAGGATGGATCCTGATAAACCAGGACTCAGGTCAATCCTTGCTCCAGGCACATTGCCGATGGCCCAGCAAGATAAGCTCAGCTGGGCTGTTTGGGCAAAGGCCGGGGTTTGGCTTCTCTAGCAGGGAAGGGGAAGCCTTAGGGCTCCAGCCTGAAAATTGGAATTGTGTTTGTTGCACACCGCTGTATAGCAAGACACTGCTGGGTCTCCTGTGCGTCACTTCTTATTAGATTTTACAATAACGTCACAAAATAGAGGGATTAGTTTTCTTTCAGCTGCCAAAATCAAGGCTCAGAGAGGCAAAGGCTCTTCCCTAAGCTTGCACAGAGCCCAATGAAGGTGGTAAGAGTCCAGCCCAGGCCTTCCCGTTAGGCTGTTACCTCTTCTAATACCACAACAGTTCCCCAAGTCCACATGGAGGGTCCCCATGGCTCCTCCCAGGGCCCCAGCTTCAGCCTGACTTTTCCCTCCCACACCGGGCTCACAGGTGCAGCCTGGACGCAGCTGGCTGGATCTACTGGCGGCGTCATGGACCCCTTCCATTCCTACCATGGTTCCAGCGGTCAAGGGGGATGTGATGACTTGACTTGAAGCTTTCCCACAGAAAGTGGGACAAAGCCCTGGGCAGCAGCTGCAGTGGTCAGGCAACCTCAGCTCTGAGTTTCCTCAGGCAGAATGGGACTGGATGTTTAGCCAGGCATACCAAGGCTTTGGGGCAAAGGCAGGAAATCAGTGCTCAACAGGCTCCTCCCCCTGCGAGACCCAGGCAATCCCTGCAAATAGAAGCTGAGCCCTGTCGCCTGCCCCCTTCCCAGGAACTCAGAGGAAGGTTGAAAGATGGAGGTTTAACTGCGGCTATTGTGTTCCTACAATCCTCTGTCTGAGATCTGAGCCCAGCCTTGGTTGTCCGGACCCAAAGGACACCAGCCCAGCTCCCAGGTTCAGAACTAGGTCGACTGCCTAGGTGTCTGGCTTTGGCACAGCCTGCTTCCCTTCAAAGCCTGGTACCTCTGCGGCCCCTTATACTAAGCCATCCAGACAGCTTCACTTCCACACTGACCTATGGTGTTTGTTTGTAGGACGGGGCAGACACTAAGATCAGTAACTGGTATCCTACTGAAGCAGACACTTAGAGGCTGTTTTGGTTGAAAGTCAGAGAGTCCTCACTTGGGTCCATAAGGTATGTAAAAGCAGGAAGGGAGCCTGACACCTCTGCCTTCATTTTATGTCCTTTACTGAAGGCATGGAAATAAGTCATTGTCTATAGAGTCACCTCGGATTTTTTTCGTTGTCATTTTGCTTTCTTGTTTGTTTGTTTCCCTGTGTAGCTCTGGCTGTCTTGGAACTCACTCTGTAGGTCACACTGGCCTTGAATTTACAAATCCAACTGCCTCTGGCTCCCAAGTGCTGGGATCTTCAGAGTGATGGGATTAAAGGTTTTGGGCCACCACTCCCAGCTAACCTGCATTTTAAGAACAAAACCTCAAGGTACAGACCACCCTCCAAATTAGTGTAGTTATCCATGAAGGTGAGGCTATGCCCTGGAGCCCAAGGATTCATCTCTTGAGAGCTGTATGCTCTTGTGTAGAGATCAGAAAGGCCTGTTCTGGGCTGGAGAGAAGGCTCAGAGATTCAGAGCACTGCCTGCTCTTCCAGAGGTCCTGAGTTCAATTCCCAGCAACCACACAGTGGCTCACAACCGTCTATACTGGCATCTGATGCCCTCTTCTGGCGTGCAGGTGTACATGCAGATAGTGCACTCAAATAAATCTTAAAAAGAATAAAAATGAATATTAAAAAGAAAAAGACCTTGTGCACGCAGATAAGCCCTGGAAAGCTAAACACACAGCTTACCTCTTCAACTGAATGAGGAGTGTACTGGTCTTCCTGGAATGCCAGGCATGCTGTGCTTTTCTGATGTGGTCATCCTTTGCTGTCCAATGAGACGGCTCTGCTCATACCTTCCAGAATTGTCATTTTTACTTATCCCAGACCCTTTACCCCTACATTGTAAGCATTGCATTTAGACCATAAAACTCATTCTCATGAGTGATGTCACTTGTACCATACAGCATCGTAAGTGACTTGTTCTCTTCAGGCCAGGCCAATCCTGACTCCCACAGGTGTTATGTTTACCTCAGTCAAGATCCCTTGACCCTTATCTTGAGCATTGTTTCTAAGTCAACAAGAACCCATCATACAGATGAAGTCGTAAGTCCTTTGCAAAGAGCTTCAATGCAAACATGTTTGTGTGTTTTGGTTTTTCAAGGCAGGCTTTCTTTGTGTGTAGCCCGCCTCAAAGTGGCTCTGACCACTGGGAAGCCTGAGCCACTGGAGTCCCATTTGGCCCACCCTGCCAAGACCTGCCAAGATGTTCGGCAGAAATTTCTCTCTCTCTCTTTCTCCCTCTCCTTTGTTCTCTTCTCTTTTTCTCCTCCTGAGAAGTCCCAAGCAAATACATTATTGCATCCTAGTTTGTAAAATAGTTAATAGGGATTTGTCCTTGCCTTTGACGGGCTATGCTTCTAAAGTTGAAGAGCTGTAGTTCTGAGTATTTTGCTCCTTTGGAATTTAACAAATATCTCAAAATACTTTGTCTCAAAGAATTGAGAAGAACCCATGTTAATTTCCACTCTTTCATGGTCATGGCCCCTTAGGTGAGAGAACTGAGTTTCCTAAACCCCTAATTTTTTTTTTTTTTACCTTCTCCAAGGGTCATGTGTTCCATAGTGCCCATGGTGGTGATTTCCCTGCTGGCTTTACAGCAGGTGGGAAAAAACCAAGTAGGGTAAGGCAAGAATGAGACTCTGCTCAGCCTGATAGTATTGTAGCTAGTGACAGACCAGGACTTCTAGAGTCTGGCCCAGATCATTTTACTTTAGCATATTTTATTTAAGCACAGCACAATTTTGGAAAAAAAAATGTTCAGATAACAATTAACTCAGCCCAATGAACACAACAAAGTTTAAAACATGTTTATAACTGTGGTGGCACTAGGGAGGCAGAGGGGCAGATCTCTGTGAGTTTGAGGCCAGCTTGGTCTATAAAGGAAGTTCCAGGCTGTTACACAGAGAAACCCTGCCTTGAAACAAAATAAAACCAAAAAAAAAAAAAAACAAAAAAAAAAAAAAAAACCAAAAACCATGTTACTTGGGATCTATAGATAATTATATAATTATATAAAATATTCCCTTTTAAGATTTTAAAAGATGAGCCAGGCTTGGTAGCACAAACCTGTAATCCCAGCATTTAAGAGGCAGAGGCAGGCAGATCTCTGAGTTAGAGCCCAGCCTGGTCTACAAAGTGATTCCAGGACAGACAGGGCTACACAGAGAAACTCTTTCTCTAAAAACAAAACAAAAAAAGTTTTTTAAAAGATACCCTATGGAGCTCCACATAGAGAGCAACAGAGCAAAAATTTCTGGGCACAGAGGTCTTTTCTGAGACTGATACTCCAACCAAGGACCATGCATGGAGATAACCTACAACCCCTAGAACCCCTGCACAGATGTAGCCCAAGGCAGCTCAGTCTCCAAAATGGGTTCCTTAGTAATGGGAACAGGGACTGTCTCTGACATGAACTCAGTGGCTGGCTCTTTTATCACTTCCCCCTGAGGGGGGAGCAGCCTTACCAGGACATAGAGGAAAACAATGCAGCCACTCCTGATGAGACCTGATAGACTAGGGTCAGATGGAAGGTGAGGAGGACCTCCCCTATCAGTGGACTTGGAGAGGGGCATGGGAGGAGATGAGAGAGGGAGGTTGGGACAGGGAGGGAGTGAGGGAGGGGGCTACAGAGGGGGTACAAAGTGACTAAATATAATTTATAAAAATATAAATAATTTTTTTTAAAAAGTGAAAAAAAATAAAGATACCCTATGGACATTGCCTTAAATTACACCTAAAAATCCTATAGGTTTAGAATTTTAACATATAATAGAGATTGCTTTTAGTGCTTTTATAGATGACTCTTTAAAAGGACAAGGAACATATATTCTATATACAGATATCACATGGTCCACAAAGATTATACCCATTCCAGCTCGAACTTGCTATGATCAATTAACTTTGATTAGCTGCCTCTCAGCCACTGAATATTTTAACTGACTCCACTCTTTATTTAAATTTGGATGGTAGTTTATTGGATGGGCTAGGAAGAATCAGAGTCTTCCAGTCATGATGGAGCCCCAGTTTGCACGCCTCTTCCTTAAGGAAGACTGGGGCACAATATTAACTGACCTCATATATGAATCAGCACACAAAGGATAGAGATGCATTGAGGATGGAAATCAGCCTAACTTGAGAGAGAAAGGATGTTGCATCTTTTCTTGATGGTGAATGTAGAACGGACAGTGAAAGGAAACATTAGGGATGAGGCACTTAAAGATGGAGCCCAGTAAACAGATGGGGTGGAAGGGACAGGAGTAGTTTGGAGAAAGAAATGGAAGGGAGACAGACAAAAACAGGGGAAAGGCTTAATGTGCTCCTTCGGCTCAGTTTCCTTGCATTAAAAAATGATAAGAATAAATAAATAAATTCAATCTTATCGAAACAGGACAGTAACACTAAATTGCTGGCACCTCTGTCTCTAGAAGACACCAGCAGGAAAAATCTGCCTGGGAGGAAAGCCAGGAACATCTGTGGCTGTTATTGGTAAAAAAGTGACACATTTCTTAGTCCTGAGGAACCCTCTGCTTATTATTTATATATATATATATTATATATACATATATATAATATATATAAATATATAATATATATAATATATAATATATATAAATATATATAAAATATATATATATATAAAAAAATATATATTTTAAGACTAAGGAGACAATGGCAGGTTTCCAAGATATTTCGTATTAGAATGAATTTGGTATGCTAAATTCCCAAAGTTATAAAGGTATGCTCAGGTTAATAAAACTTAATTTAGAGATGTTTGTCTAATGCTGTAAAATCCTAACTTTATAAAGGCTACTAACTTGCTGTAAACTGTTAAAGACAATTAAGACATGCAAATTAACTGTCAATCAAATTGTAAATAATCAAATTCCCTAATGTGCTCAAAACTGAGTTTGTAGTCATACTAAGTACAAATGTGATTCATTTAAAAAGGCAAGCTTTGGCCTTCTATGTATGTTTTCAAGGTTACCTGGAAGACAGACTTGGGACTCCTGTGACACCAGGACCTCACTCTAGCCTGGGGATTCCCACTATTCATGATTTCTGTTAAGTGAATTCAGACAAGACCCGCAGAACATAATGCAGAAGATAGGCAGAAATAACGTGATGAATTCTTGAGATGAGACTAAGAAATGGCCAAGGAACCACTGCAGCTGAGGAAAATACTCTTAAGGTGATGGACAGGGGCCAAAGGCACCATTGTACTGACCACCGGATTTAGGCAGTTGATATTATTTCGTAAGATTTCTGGGATAGACAGCTTTCCTGAGAGGTTTTCTGCCTGGGTGATTGGCAGTCCCATTTGGACCAACTCTTAAAGGCAGAGGGAATAGTACACCTTTGTTCTCTACTAGAAATTCCTACCTAGATAGGCATCTCATGACCTTTTAGGCAGTTCAGAATATTGCATTTCCATCCAGAGCCAGAGAGACACTCATGTTTCATTCTTTTGATCAGTTATCAAAGTCCTGCAGTTTTACAGGTTGCTGATGAGGAAGAGGGAATCCTGAGGCAGGATAGACAATCCCAGGTTGTGACCTTGCTCCTGAAAGCCCCTGTTATGTCATTTATCCCCCAACCAAGACCTTCCAACTTCAAGCCAACTTCATCCTGCTTCCTCTCCCACACTCTCCCTTCAGCTGGAGTTAGGTCTAAATGTCCTCCTCCAGATGAATTGTGGGTTTTTTGAGTCATGGTGGCCCAGGCCTGGGAAATCCCACAGCGTAGACACGTTTGTGGGTTCCCTGCCTCCTCTGCCCATGTTCTCAGAA
Source organism: Psammomys obesus (assembly GCF_907164565.1). Lineage (NCBI taxonomy): Eukaryota > Metazoa > Chordata > Mammalia > Rodentia > Muridae > Psammomys > Psammomys obesus. The sequence continues at coordinate 4,160,557 of NW_026591086.1, forward strand.
GCTGGCTCTGTGTAGAGGCTCTCTGGCTATTGTCCTCCAGTGAGACACTCCCTTCCTAACTGAAGCCAGTCACATCAACGGGCATAAATTTCTTTTATTGAAAAATGAAATAGAAATACACTGAAAGAAATAAAAATCAGCAAAAAAAAAAAATGGTGTACATTACTTAATTCGATCTGTGTTGTCCTCACTGTATGATTGAGGATCAGGTTTATTTTTTATTTCCTCCAGTACAAAAGACTCAGCTTTTTAAATAACTTCTGAGTCTTAGTTTTTTGAGTCTCCCCACCCCCTCAAGCATTCATTGACAAGAAAATCAATGGTCCAGAGTTCACCAAATGTCTGGGGTCATGATCTCTCTTTCTCAGACTTGCTTACCAAGGAGAAAGAAATCTCTCATTCCCTGTGCACTCTGTAACCAAACACATCTTGTTGGAACAGCCAGGCTTACACAGTGCATATTTTGAAGGGGGTTCAATGCTTTAGGGGTCTGTGTGTAGCAGAAATGAAGCTATTTTAAAGAAAAGCCCTTGTACCCTTTCATTGACAATCAAGCTATTATAACAATGGACCCAAGGAACTAGAATTCCCCCAGGAATCTCATGCTGGTGGGGGTAGGGTGGAGGGAGAAAAATCTGAAGGTCAGGTACCAGCAAGGGGGGAAATTGTCTCCCAGAATAATACTTCACACAGTTCTGTTGGCTTCTCAGTCCACCTTTCTTGAAATCAAGCGGTCAGTCCATATGTTCTGACATAGTTTTTCAGTTTGTGCTCTGCCCTCAGTGACTCCATTTTGTAAGTAGCAGTTGGTGCCATTTTGAGAATGGAGGTTGGCAGCACCATGGCACACAAACAATGCCATGGTCCAGGTCCAGCTGAGCATCAGAGACTGGTGACTTAAGCCCTAAAAGCAGAAATACTGCCATCTTATACATTTTTTCCCCCAAGTAGATTGGGACCACTTGAGTACATAGGTGTATTAAGATCATAGTAAGACCAAGCCCAAGAACCTTTTGAACACACCAGACAAAAGAGTGCGGCTTCCCCAGACCTCATAAAGAAGTGGACACCTAACACGGACATGGTGACAAACCTCGGTGACTTGTCGTCTGACCTCTAGCGCATGCATCATGGGACCAACGGGAAGACAACTCCCATCTGTCCTAGGGCCTTCAGCCTGGACCAGTACCCACCAAGATATGGTCAACTTGCTTTGCTGTCCTTTCATTCCCTGTGCCCCAATCCTGCCTGCCAATTCTACAACCTCTAGCACACACTGCTTCTGCAGATCAGCTTTGATCTTGCAGCCTGGCTCTAAGGTCCTGGCAGAGGCGGCAGCCAGGGACCTGAAGTCTGATTTGTTCCCCTCTCCCTAAAGATATTCTCCAGGCATCCCCATCAGTTTCTGCATCCGCAAGCCTCTTCAAAACTTCTTGGCCTCTGCTGGGGCCTCTTTAGCGCTCTGTATCTATAGCTTAGACTAAACACATGTGTATTTATAGCTATAGATACTGTATCTCTCTCTCTCTAAACACACTCACATATTTTATGTATTTACTGTGTGATATAAAATATGTAATGGGGGAGTTAGCATTTGTAACTAAGAGAAAGAAATTACTGCCAACCAAATTGATGTCCCCTGTGACTTTGTTCCTCAGTGTGTTCTGACATTGTGGAAAGACACTAACACATCTGTGTGTATGCTTCTGGTGTAGCGCGTTTAAGACAGCCTTGTAGGAGATCAGGCTATGCAATAGGTTAGTAATGAACAGAGCTACACTTAGACTAGGGCGGCTTCTTGCCTTCTATTTAAACCTACATCTTGTGTCAGTACCCAGAAGATGGGCTTGGGAGGTCACTGAACCTCTCTATTTGTTCTTTGTCCCAGTATGGGCATATTAAATAAATCTCGTTCCTTAGCCTTTTACCTGTCTCATAATTGCCCTTTCACCTGCCATTCTTGAGGACAAGTGGCACAGTCTAGCTTGTTTTATCTGCTAGAACCTGGGCCTTGACCCCAACAAATCTGGCAATGTATGATTATTGCTTCCTTGTCCCAATCAGCGAGCTCATCCTCTTTACAGCATGCCATAAGGCTCCCAGTTGCCCGGATCTCTGGCTAAAGTAGGAAAAGAGGTTCTTACAGTGTTCCATGCCACTCATGTTCATGCCATCTGAATCTACGACACCAGATTAAGTCCACGAGCATCCGTGTCCCCTTAAAGCCACCAAATTGTACTGAACACACATGGGACTTCCCAGAAAAGCTCTTTCTGTGAATTTCAGGGACAAAGAATTGCTTCTGACTTTGAAATGTTGAGAATTCTAAAATAGCCACACTGCAAGCTGATGGATTTTGCCCTTCCACTTTGCCAGCAGTATCAGGGAAACAGAGCTCCTTCAGAAAAAGGATCTGAATCCTAACCCAGTTAGTCTAAAAACAAGACGTTAGTTTTTAGTTAATTAGAAAAATGAATTTACTGCTCTTGAGGATCAGGACACAGAACCCCAAAGTACCATCCTTGGCATGCTGAGACTTTTGAACTGATAGACAACAAACAGTTCAAATATGAAGGTTCCCTCACCTGTTCCTGCCTCTTACTGAGTCAAAAAAAGACAGAGTTCCCTTCTCTAAGCCTGTCACAGAAACCCTTTTATCCCAAAGCAAGCCCTAAGAAAGGCATTGTCGTCTGCTTTATCCCTGGAAAACCTCCACTCCAGAGAAGCCAGCTCCATACCTGGGAAGATGGCTCAGAAGACTGAAGAAACACACTCAGTTTATTACCTGAGATTAGTCCTGAGTGGGTCTCTGCAGATATCTAGGCAGAGAAAAAACTGTGAAGAGATAAGAATTAAAACTCAATGCAGCTTGACTTTGTCAACCTGGATCAGACCTCGGGAGTCTGATTCCAGGGGGCTTATTGTAGGCATACTTAACACAATAGGATTGGGAAAAGGGTCTCCAGGCAGCAATAATTCTCATAATTCCAATTCCATATGCACAAAAAATGCTTAAGGTTATAATTGCATTGCAACTCTTTTACTGCATACATGTGACCATGAGGGTGGGTCCTATAGCTAAAAGGCCTAGAAACTGATGTGGGCTCTGACTGATAGGATAGAGTTCAGAAGGCCATAAAGTATACGTGACATCTCCTTTAAGAACAGCTAACAATCTAGGGAGGGAAGAGTCCGGAATAACCGTTATGAAGAATTAGGGTGAGGTCCGACTTTTCAGATAGCAAAAAGGTCACCAGGTTGTTAGCAACCTCCCCTCTCAGCTTTCTGGATGGAATAGAGGTGTTTGATTTTTATCTCCTCCATTGATTAACATTCCTTGTTCTCTTAGTGCTTCTCTGTGAGTACAAGGTCCTCACCCAGTCTGTGTCCTCTGCACAGTCCCTTCTGTTCAGCTGTAGGTCTACCACATTGCTTATTCCATGTTGAGCCTAAGCCTCATGAGTGAGTCTCCTCTGGAGTCTTCAGGTGTCTCTTAAGCCCCCCAACCCCCGTTACCATGAATTGACTTTCCCAGAAGCAATTCCTGTGTTAAAACGTTCTACGAGGCCTAGTAACTGATGGCAGAGAGTTGGAAAGTTACAATTTAGTGTGTGTGTTTGTGTTTGTATACATGTACACACACATGCATGTTGAACCCAGAAGACAAGCTGGATGTCATCCTGAGAATGCTGTCTGCCTCCTCTGACAGGATCTGTCACGGTCTGATGCTCACTAAGGCTGGCTGGTCAGTGAGCCCTAGGGATCTATTTACACATCCCCTGGGCTGGGATTACAAGAACACACCACCATATCTGGCTTTTTTTTTTTTTTTTTTTTACAGTGGGCATCAGGGACCAAACCCTTTACTTACTCAGCCATTTCTCTAGATCTCGGACTGTTTTGGGCCCTCCAAATAGCCATTTGGTGTCTACCCCTGTAAATGACCTAGCATCCTTGTGGCTGTTTAGGTTAATTATTTTGAAATGTACAAACAGACCCCCAGTTTCCAGCAAGTGAAAGGCTAAAAGCATCATCAGTCATCTAAAGCCTGGAGCCTGCCTTTGCTTAACCTCCCCCCGCAATCTTACCACTCATGTATTTAGAATGTGTCCTAATCTATGATTTTCTTAATTCTGTTACTACTAAAGCTTCATAAAACTATCTGGATGTGGTGACACACGTCTTTAATCCCAGCACTCACGGGGTCAGAGGCACTGAGTTTGAGGCCAGTCTAGTCAACAAAGTGAATCCAGGACAGCCAGGGCTACACAGAGGAAACCCTGTCTCGAAAACCAAAACAAAAAACAAACCAAAACAAAAATCCTTCACACCCTAAATGCTTTACAAAATTAAGCTGAGCACAATGGTGCCTACCTTTAATTCCAGCACTCAGGAGGTAGAGGCAGGTAAGTATCTATGAGTTCTAGGCCAGCCTGGTCTACATGGTAAGTTCCAGGCCATCCAAAGTTACATAGCCAGACCTTGTCAAAAGAAACAAACAAACAAGAAATCCAAAACAAAACAACCCCAACCCAAAACCAAAACAAAACTATGAACATTTGGAATTTGGCATTTGAAGTAACTTGAATTTGTGTTCTGAGGCTAGGGTCACTCATAGTTAACTTCCGAATAAACCATCTCCTATTCTCTTTCAGGTGACAGTGTGTTCTTGTGGCATTGACAATTTACAAAACAAACCTGCCATGTTGTTGTTGTTGTTTTTTTTTTTTTCTCTCTCTCTCTCTTATTAGACTGCCCTTTGTTATAGGTGTTCAAGCCATGCTCCTGAAAAAAAATCATTATGTTCTCAGAGGACGGTGGATTTTAAGGCAAGTGTCTCAGCTGGCCCTGGGGTAGACAGGGGGATCCTAAAGCCACATTGTGTTGGCTTTCCACCACTACGACAAATACACCAGGCAATCAGTTTCAAAAGAGCAAAGGTTTATTCCAGCTTGCAGCTTTGGAAGTTGTAAGCCTTGCTTCATTGTCAATTGGTCCCTTTGCTTTGGGGTTGGTGGTGATGCAACTCAGGGCTGGAGGTAGGCTGCCATTAACAGCCTGCCCTTTGTGACCAGAAGACCTTCCTCCAGGGCCCACGTCTTAATTTCCCACCACCTCCGAATGACGCCAACTTAGCGACTAAGCCTTTAATACACATGTGGAGACATTTAAGACCCAAACCATAGCCTCACGCACAAAATGGTCAGTGACAATGACTGGGCCCTTGGGCACCTAGAGGGGTCACCTTGTTTAGTTCTGTTCCTTGTGCCTCTCGGGAGCTCTGGACTGGTGTCATGGGAGCAGGGAAAGGGTAGGGGCATTGATCATTGCCCCTGCTGCCCTGCAGTTGGAGATGTTTGATGAAAGCCATGTTGGCTTGTTAATTACGAGCCCGCTCGTTTGTAAGATTCAATTACAACGGAAAATCAATGGACGCCTTCTGCAGGGTGATGAATGCCAGGCAAGAAACAGCAACGGGAGGCTGCAGATCGGCAATGATGGATGAGAGAGAGCCTGCCCAGCCTTCGGATCCACCTCGGAGAGGGTTCTTATTTATAGAGAGCCAGCCTTGCCCCAGCAGCAACTGCTGAGGATGAGGACAGGGGCACGTGTCAGTGTCTGGGGCCCTGCAGAGGCCTCCACCGGGCTCTGATAACACATGGCGTTTAGAAGAGTAAACAGTAAGACTCAGAGAGCGCGCACAGGTAAATAATTCAGCCCACTCACATGCAAGTCCAGCATGCCAACAGGGAGAGGGTGCAAAGGTGAGGGTCAGAACAGGAGACCATAAAAGGGCTTGTGCTCCTGGATTTGTGCCAGTGGAGTTATCTGACTCTAGTTGTCAAAGGTTGCATTTCACAACATTTCACAAGTGTCCTGCCTGCTCCTTCTGTGCTCCTGAGCCAGAGCTAACAGCACACGGCTCAAGCCCCAGCACTCACTCACATCCTTTGCACTCCATGACCTGGCTTGATTCATCATCTGTCACATGGGGGTTTGCGAGGGCTTCTGCACGGTTCTTGCATGGCTCACTCATTCGTGGGTGGCCTTAGGCTTGCAAACACCTGGTGTCATCAACAGCGTCGCTGTCCTTAAGGTTGTCACATGGTTTTGGAACCTTTGTTTTTCTGCCCGCAATGGGGTGCATACTCTACAGCCCAGAAGATTCACTTCTGAAATGAGCTGAGAAGTGAGCTTTGGTGAAAAGCCCACGGAACAAATCTGCTCGGCTGTACCCAAAGCCATCCCCCGGGGGGTGAGTGGAAGGATTTCAAGACTGATGGGGCTTTACCTCAAAGTGTTCTCTGAAGTGTTGGGGGAATGAGATCCCTAGCGAAGGTGACATGAAGGGGACCCTCAACAGGACTCATCAGAAGGATGGGTGTCCTTTCTAACCACCCCTCTTCTTGCTTCAGAAGGAAACGTCAAGTTTTGCTCCTCATTGTTGTGATAAAATACCCTGGCAAAAGCAGCTGAGTGGAGAAAAGTTTATTTGACTCACAATTCCAGGCCCATCACTGCAGGCAAGTCAGGGCTATGGAAACTTGAAATAAGTAATCACATATCAGTCAGGAGCAGACAGAATGAGAGACAGGGGGTGGCAGGCGGGTTAACTTTATTGTGGAAAGAAAGAGGGAAGAGAGAGAAGGGGGGTGCCTTAGAAAGACGCAGACACACAGTGGGAGAGCTTAAGAGGAGACGGAGAGAATATAGGAGAGAGAAAAGGGAAAAAGGTGTATCCCAGGCTGGCCTCGAACTCCATATCCTCCTGCCTCTTCCTCTTTCAGCAAATCCTACTGGCCCATGTCCCCCCTCCTCCAATCTCTCTCTGGGGTACCACCCTTTTCTCTCTCCTCTTACATTCTCCTACTGTCTGTCTCTCCCTTTCTTTCTCTCTCAGGGCTCACTCAGGCCCTAACTCCTTTCCCTCTTTCAAATAAACCTCTTAGTATTAGGAAAAAAACAAACAAACAAACAAACTTGCATGCTTCCTAGTGCTCAGTTAGACTTTTCCATTCCTATGCAGTGCAGCACTAAAACTCAGAAAATGGGGCTGCCCACAAGGAGCGTGCCCTCCCCCCTCTGTGGCACTGCCTTTCTGGAGCTCCTCTGGTACAGCTGAGGTGTCTGCTGTTCAGACACCCGTCAGAGGCTGAGGCATGAGGCTCAGGGTGGTTCTGAAAGGACCCAAGGTGCTCAGGTACCACCGCTGCTGCGGGACTGCTTGGTCTCTTGCCCATCACAGCAGCACTGAGTTAGTTGCCCAGACCATTTCCTAAGCAAAACCTTTCAAACTGAGGTAGGTGACGCACCGCTTCCAAGGGCAGGTAGATTATGAGTGGTAACTAACTGGGTGTGAAAATGCCAGGTTTAAAACTCAGCGTCTTTGGTTCTTTTCCCCGTAATGAATCTTTACCAGTTAAGAAGATGAAAATAAGACGAATATGAAATAAGACGACAGCCTGATGGGTAGGGAAGCGCAGAGAAGTACTTTATGTGTTCTTAGCTGGACAATGCGATAGAAATACCTGACCCTCGGCAGAAGATCAGCACACACGCACCAAGTCGTGCTCCACCTCTGTCCTTAAATGCCACGGAGATTTTCAAAGGAATGAGATAAATTTGTTCTCCTACCAGGAAGTTTGCTCAAGAGCCATCAAATGAAAATGCAGCGTGAGCCAATTTGCATTATAGTCAAGGAGATCCACATTCCTGTTGGCACACATATTCAATTAAAAGCAAATTTGAGAAATTGCTGGAAAACACCCAACTTTTGCTAGCAGCTAGCTAAGAGGTGGAAAGATTTAATTTCATCCCTTTGAAAGCTCAGCTTCCAGATGGGCGCAGTGGCACAAGCCTGTGATCCCAGCACTCAGGGAGGCAGAGGCAAGCAGATCTCTGTGAGCTTAAGGCCAGCCTGGTCTACAAAGTGAATCCAGGACAGCCAAGGCTACACAGAGAAACCCTATCTCAGGAGAAAAACAACAACAACAAAAAGCTCAGCTTCCTCATTTCTTTCCTCCCCCCACCCCCTTCATTTCTTTCTCTACAAAATGAGCCACAAGCCGGGTCTCTAATGCCCTGCTCTGTCCCTGCAGCCTGAAGGAGCTGTTGTGCTCCAGAGGTTAGGAAAGGTTTACCATTTCAAGACAGAAGGACTCACTTTCAGATATTGGGATCCCCATCAGTGAGGTAGAACCTTCTCTCATGAACACTGCCTACATCCTTTTCAAACCTTGTTTCTCTAGTCTTTAGTTTCTGGTTAAATTTTGAAACAAAAGTGGGCTTACAAGGCTTGAAATCTGCTTTAAGTGCTAAGTGACTTCACACACACAAATATACGCACATGTATGAATGTGTGGGTGTGCACACACACACACGCACACGCACACACATTGTTAAGTGCGTGTAAAAGAGGAGCTAGTGTCGGGAGGTGGACGAGGGCGGGTTCTAAGTGACATGGAGCTATCTCCACGCAAGGACATTAAGCACCCTGACATTTAAGCAGTGGAACCTGCTTTGCTAAAAGTGACAGCAGCCAGCATTCTCCCCGCTTTGCAGCCAGAGACCTCGCTGCTGCTTCCCTTCCTGACACTGTATGTGTACAAAGGTTTTTCCTCTTGAGAAGAAAAGCAGTCCCATTTTTGTGTTTACCCAATGAAGCAAATCTGAAGTCCAAGACAGTAAATTCTCCGTCGAAGGACTTCAAGGCCATTACTGAGCTGGGCCCAAGCCTGCTCTTACCTCTTGTCCCAGCAAATGACAGAAGGCTCTGCAGATGGAGACTGCCTTTGAGCTCAGAACAACCCAGAGGGGAGAGCTGTGGGGACCTGGCTAGGAGGGGGGAGGCAGGAAGGAGGGGTTATTTGGTGATGCCAGCTCAGTTGAGAGTTGAAGCTTACTACCTGTTGGAGACTCTCCTCAGACATCATCCTTTCGCAGGTAAGGAAAGAGAACTGTGGTTATGAAGTCTCTTTAACCCTTGGCCTCCCCAGTGATGGGATAGTGGGCAGGCCAGCCGTCAGCCTTGTGGCTGGGCTTTCCCCAGCCAGCTCTGAGTCAACGAGGACAATTCTCAGCTGGGGCTGGACTCAACCCAGTCTTGTTCTGCAGCCCGGTGTCTAACAGAGTCCCTGCCGCGAAGGATTGTGCTTGAGAACAAAGCCATCTCCCAGCTCTCATTACAGATAAGCCCAGTGGCTGCGCCAGGACAATAGACACTCTCTCTCACACTGACTGTAACAACCTCCAAGACAGAACCTTTGTCCTTCCAGGGCCATTATTAGTAAGCACCTTTCCTCTAAGGTCACTTTTCCAGGAGGGCTGGGAGCTAGTCTTAATTGCCTCCATTTTCTCCTTGGCTGTGCTCAGGATAAAGCACACACTTCCTCTTAGCATGGCTCGGCTCCATCGAGTGGGCTTTGGAGTCAAATAAACTTGGGTCGATACACACCTGCCCTTCCTCACGTAGCTCAGAGCCTATTGGCTTGGCTGAGCAGAGGATTCCACAGTTTGACTGATTCTTGCCAAATTTTGCTATCAGTGTTTGCTGACCTCCTGAAAGCAACCAAAATATCTGAGGCTTCTGAGGAAGCTGTCTAGACCTGAGACTTCATGTTTCTTTTCGTGAAGTATGATTAATTATTGCTTCAAAAAACATGACAGTCCTTTGCAGACATTAAAATTGTGTTTTGATCAGTTTTGCAAAGTGTCATTTTTACTAAAATACTTTTATTTTGTAATACCCAGATCGCGAGTCCCCAAACAGGATTTGAGTCTGATGCAAAACACAATACAAAGACAAAGGGGCAAGCGACCCTCAACTCCAGGAGAACAAGGTTTTTAAAGGGACAAAACATAAGCAGGCAAGTGCAAGTCTTGACATTACAGGATTGGGTGAGGGGGCTTCTAGGGGAGCTGACCTTTAAAATGATTGATCTGTTTTTGGGCACCAAGACTGCAAATGGTCAGGCCTGGGAGACACCTGACCCTGGACTGCCCTGTTAGGTTAGGCTGCCCTGTAGGTTAGGCTGAAGTAAGGGGGAGGAGGACTTAGCACATTCCATGGGCTTTTCGCAAGGTGTATCTGGGTGGGGGACTGCTGCTGGACCTCTGCTCTGAAAGGACTGTGATCTGGTGAGTTTGCCCCAGTCCCAGGAATTAACTCTAAGTTTTTGAACCTCTCAACTTCACCTAATAAAATCCAACTTTCTGACCTGGAGGGGACAGGAGCTCCACATGGAGAGCAACAGAACCTAAAATTCTGGACCCAGGTGGGTTCCCTAGTAAGGGGAACAGGGACTGTCTCTGGCATGAACTCAGTGGCTGGTTCTTTGATCACCTACTCCTGAGGGGTGAGGCAGCCTTGCCAGGCCACAGAGGAAGATGGTGCAGCCAGTCCTGACAGGCTAGGGTCAGAGAGAACCTAGGGTCACATAGGACCTCATTCCCTATCAGGGGACTAGGGGAGGAACATGGGTGGGGGGGGAGTGGAAGGGAGGGCAGGATTGGGAGAGGACCAGGGAGAGAACTACAGCCAGGATACAAAGTGAATAAATTGTAACAAAAAATGAAACAAAAGAAAAAATTCAACTTTCTTATTTGTGTTGTCTTCATGAATCTTATTTGAAACAATGGTCACGTCTGCCTTAATAATCTTCCTCTATCTTCAGAAAAACAAGATAATTATTTATATATATATATATTTTTTGAGTAAGCCATTTTGGCTTTACTTTCAATACTGTGGTTTTCTCTGTTCCTTGTTAAATCTTTTTTTGTTAATTTCTACATTGTTCCCTGTAAAAACAGTAGATTAGGGACCAGCAGTGAGTTCCTGCCGGCAGAGCGCCTGCTGTGTAAGCGCGCAGACCAGCTCCTGGGTCCCCAGCACCCACCCCAAAGACAGATGAACGTGACAGCTCACCTGTAATTCTGGCACTCAGGTTTTGATGATGAGATTCTGCCTCGGAGAATAAAGCAGAAAGCGATCAAAAACATGCCTACCTACGTCAAACTCTATATACACGTGCGCACACGTGCTAGTGCGCCTGAACACACGTGTCCAAACGGGGGGGGGGG
>NW_026591086.1:4171645-4182659 GCF_907164565.1 Psammomys obesus
CCCCCCCAGATGGTGTTCAAGGCTTCAAGCCAATGCTGGGCACATACCCTTTTTATTGCGGTGCTTCAGGAAGTAGGGACTAAGAAACCAGATTACAACCTCCCCCGCAACCCCAGCAATCCAGCAATTTTTATCCAGTCGTGTTGATTGAATCCGTGGGGGTGAAACTCAGGGACCCAGAGCTGTGTTTTGTGCTCAGTCTGCAGAGCTCCACATGCTGCGTCTCCGCATCTGCTTGTCTCTGCGCGCGCGCGCGGCGTTGCAGCACCTACATCCTGACCTGAGGCCTGAGTCAGTGTGACCGCACAGGAATCTGTGACAGCCAGGATCCCTGGCACATCTCTCACAAAAGGCGCAGAGTCAGAGGGATTGTTTGAAGTCTACTCACCAGGACATTCATCTCTCCCCCCCCCCCTCCCCCCCCCCGTCTTTGGTTCTAAACATAATTGTGTTACAGTATGAGAAACAAACATAAAAAGATTTGTTTTTCTTTCTCCACTAATTGGCTTAGGGGGGTTCCCAGTGAGGCCACTCAGTTGTTAAATACTGCCGAGGGACTGGGGCTGAGGCTCAGCTGGCACAAGCCGGAGACCTCTGGGAAGAGGGAGCCTCAACTGAGAAGATGTTTCCATCAGGTCGGCCCGAGGGCATGTCTGTGGGGCATTTTATGGATCAACAGATGCGAGACTGCTCAGCTCACTGTGGGTAGGGTGTCCCGAGTTGACTAAGGAAGCTGGCTGAGGAAGGCATAAGGAGCTAGTCAGTCAACAGCCTCCCCAGTGCCTCTCCTTCGGCTTCTGCTTCTGTTCTAGTCCCTGATTCCCCCAGTGATGAACTTTGCCAAGATGAAACCAAGCCTTTCCTCCTCCACTTACTTCTGGTCGTGGTGTCTTATCACAGCGATAGAAACCTATCCGAGACGCCCAGCTTCTAACAGGTTAGTTTCCTTTAAATAAATGCGCAGGGAGTGGCTTAATGTGGACTCTAGAGGGGAGGCGTCAAAGCCCAGGCTCTTACATCGCTTCCGGGTTCATCACGCAGATGCCTGCTCCGCACTTGCACTTGCTCGGGTCGTCGTACGCTACCCCCATGTTGAGGCTCAGTAGCTGAACTAAAACAATTGCAAGTGATTCCAGGGTTACGGCTTTGGGGTGCTGAAAAGAAAACACACCAGACCACAAATGCGCGTGTACACACTGTGGGAGGCATTCCACCTGCGGCTAGGAAGAGGCAATTAATTATTAACAATAGCCACGTCGTACCGTGGAAGCATGTGTCTTGCTAGCCACAGAAGTACCATCCACCTTGCAACAGTGCGCTTACAGGCGACAGGCAAACACAGGAGTGAGCTAAAGACGTGTCTTTTGAGACCCTCAGAAAAAATAATTTAAATAAGTTTAAGTGGGACCCATTCCAGTTAGAATATTGAGGTGAAGAATAAAAATAAACTGCAAGGTGCAAGGTCTGGAGAGATGGCTCGGTGCCTCAGAGCATTTGCTGCTCTTCCAGAGGACCCAGGTTTGATTCCAAGCACCCACACAGATGCTCACAGCTGTCTATAGCTCCAGTTTCAGGAGATCTGACACCCTTTTCTGGCCTTTGAGGGCACTGCATGCTTGTGGTGTACAAGGATGCATGCATGCAAAAACACTCATACATGTGGAATAAAAAAAAAAAAAACAAGAAAGCAATCAATTTCTTTTTTAGAAATTGTGAGTGATTAGAAAATTCATAGTAGAGCTGAGCTTTTCCTCATGTTAAAGAACAGCCCAGAGCAAGCGTCTCATCTTCTAGAGCCAGAGAGTGCTTCTCCCATAGATCAGAAGTGACACAAGAATGACCATCGCCAGCCCCGCCCGGTGTCCTTCAAGTCAGCTGTCACACAAATGCTCACAAGTCATGAAGGGAAAGAAGTGGTGTTTATTTGCCCAGGAAACAGTCTCACCTATTACAGAAACTATGATAGTGGGGCAGAGTGCTGTGTCTGATAAAGCATGCGTTCGTTTTACGTATGTGTACATGAATTATTTTGTTTGTCTGTGGTGTATGCCTTCTCCTTCTGTGTGTGTGTGTGTGTGTGTGCGCACACACACACACACGCATGCACATGGGAGCATGCTCAGCTGGGCATGCGTGTAGAGGCCAGATATCCACCTCAGCTGTCTTCCTCTTTGCCTTCCACTTTATTTTTTTTTGAGACAAGGTCTCTTGTCAGTCTTGGAGCTCGCTGTGGATGGTACCGGCTGCTGGGGAGCTCTAGACTGCTCCCCTCTCTGTCCTCCCAGCACTGAGGTACTCTGGGCACTAACACCCTCAGCCTTCTTACATGGTGACTGGAAAGCCAGGTCCTCATACTCACACAGAAGGTACCTTATCCACAGAGTCATCTCCTGAGCCCTGATCATTAATCTGTCTGTAATAACCATTACACAGTTGATGAATGTAAAGCAAGTGGTATACTTGAATATATGTATATGTACATACATATATAATTTTTTTTGTGTGTTGAATATCTAGAACTTAAAAACACACACAGCTCATTCTCACTTGCTTCTCAACTAACAGCTGTGCTCGGGTTGTGTTTTTCCATACACAACAGGACAATAGAGTGTAATGCCTTGCTGTGCATGACCTGAGGGGTTATGGAAAGAGAAAGGGTGGTGAGTGGGGACACATTAGTGAGCCAAGCTGCACCTATGTATTCCAACAGCTCACTCCTGCAGACATTGGCTGTTTCTGGGGTTTCCCAGCTAAAGATCAGGGATGATTATCCCAAAAGAATGTGGGGAAGAAGAAAAGTGCTGGGGAGGGCCTCTGCCAGTCACCGCTCTTCCCCAGAACCACTGTTCTTGGCCATGAATCTCAGGCTTTCCCGTGGCTCTGCAGCTGAATCTTCCTTGGTAGCCAGTCTACCTTCAGATAGATGTGTTCTTCCGTTTCGTTAACCATTGAAGCTCTTGCTTCATGTTAGCTTTGTGTGTGTGTGTGTGTGTGTGTGTGTGTTTGTGTTGTATGTGAATGTTTGAGGAAGTCCTACATCCCACCCTTAGAGACCACTGAAATCACTTTCTCCATAAAAGCAACAGTTCCCAAAATACAATTTATGGATTTTAAATAAGAATTTCCTCTTTCCCAGCTCCACCGTGCTCCATTTTGCTTTCTAGAAGGAGAACATTCTATGCTGCCTCTCTGGAACTCCAGCAGACACCATACAAACACAAACATAAAAGAAGAGAGCAAGTTCTCTAGTGAGAAGCACCAAGGCAAGGTGGTATCAGAACTGCACCAGTGTTAAAGACCTAGGCGCCTGACAATAATGCGAATTTTAATGGAAGTAATATAAGAAGAAAATCTTTAATTTTATACTTTTTACACAGCAGCCTGTTATACATTATTTCAAGATTTATTTCTGAGTGTGTGTGTGTATGTGTGTGTGTGAGTGAGAGAGAGAGAGACAGAGAGAGAGAGAGAGAGAGCAGTGCTCATGGAGGCTACCAGAGAGCATCAGATCCCTTGGAGCTGGAGTCCCAGCTAGTTATGAGCTAAAGGATGTAGTGAGTGCAGGGAACTGAACTGGGTCCTCTACAGAGGAGCGAGTACTCTCCGGCAAAAGGTCCTCCTCCCACTATGCGTTTAGTCAAGCAGATTAAAGCATCGCATACCAGAGCAACAGCCCCTGCGTAGTCCTTGTCACACATCTTCCCTTGAAAGGTGGCGCCGACGTAATCAGAATTCTCTCTGTAGCTAAATTGAAAACAGATTATTATCACAGACTTTTGCAAAAGTATGCACAGTTAATGCTCTATTTTCATAGGACAGATTTTAGTTTTGCTCACTGATTCAAACCCTTAAAATTTCCACTAACATTTTTGTGACATGGGTTAGGGTGTGCCCAATGTTCTTGCTTTTTCTAAAAATGATAAAATCAGTTAAAAAGCAGAAAGTGCATTTTCTTTTCTTCTTTTAAAGATTTATTTATTTATATGATTGCTTTATCTGCATGTACACCTACATGCCAAAAGAGGGCACAAGATCTCATTATAAATGGTTGTGAGCCACCATGTGGTGGCTGGGAATTGAACTCAGGACCTCTGGTTAAGAGCAGCTCTTAACCACTGAGCCATCTCTTCAGCCCAGAAAGTGCATTTTCATATAGATTTCTATGAATTTAATGCAGTGACTATTTTAGAATAAAATGGATATATTCTCTGAAAAAAATATGATAAAAATAAATAAAATTCCTTAAAAAACGACAAAATAAAAGGCAATGAACCTGGCACGGGGCACAGTCAGGGAAGAGAAGTCTCCTCACACCCTGGGGGAGTTAGCCTGCCAGACTGCAGGCATGCATACTACAGAACACTAAAAGCTCTGCATTTCCTCCACGTTCTGAAATTACCAATGGTAGAAAACAAAGTGTCAATTAAATAGGAGAGGCTTGCATACTAAAAATTTCAGCACAGTATGGCTGCATTACCTTGACGGTAATTAGGAGAGTGTTTCTTCACTTGTGGGCTGAGACCCCTTTGGCAAACCTCCATTGCCAAAAATACTTACATTACAATTCATAACTGTAGCAAAAATACAGTTATGAAGTAGCAGTGGAAATCATTTTAGGTTGAGGGTCACCACAACATGAGGAACTGTATTAAAGGGCACAGCTACACCTCTTTACCTTAGTTTTTAAGACATGGTCTCTAACTGACCTGGAGCTTGCTGCTTGCTGCTTGGGCTAGACTGGCTGGTCAGAAAACTCCAGGGATCTGTCTGCTCTAAACTCTCAGCCCTGAGGTCACAGAAGCACAGGCCACCTGCCTTTCACAAGGGTGCTGCGACTCTGAACTTAGGTCCTCGCAAATGCACAGTACCCACTTTACCCACTGAGCCATCTGTTCAGTTTCTCCTTGTTGTTGTTATACTAATAATAATAAACTATGCTATATATATATATAATTATAATGTTGTTAATAATATTATTTTAAAGCAAAGCAAAATGATTGCAACCCAGACAGGTCTTCCAAGCAGTTATGAACTTGTGATGCACAACTAGGGTCCTTTGCTGGAGCGATGAGTGCACTTTGGTAAGAAGGCACTTGGAAGCAGAACTGAAGAGGTGAGCTCAACTACAGACCGACAAGCGAGGGACCCCAATCATCCTAATCATGGTAAGTAAGGTGCTGTGATAAGGGTTGCATGTATAGACAGAGGGGAGAAATCACAGAGAACTTGTTTTCTCTCTGAAACGCCTGTGTATTGTGGGAAGGGGGGCCGCACATGCCAGCTTTCCTTGGCATGACCTGTCATAGCTTGCGAACGCACATACATGAGTAAGAAGGCCATGTCATGGGGACGCAGAACAAGGTAAGCCTTTTTCCACTTCAGGAACCTGTGGAGCAACTGGTCAGCATCGCCAGTGGTCGAGATTTTGTTTTCATCCATCCAAAACTCCAGGGAAGTCAGAATTACTGTAAGATTAAAGGGGGCAAAGATCTAAAATAGAACACAGACAGAAAACCTGTTCAAGCAACACGATCTAAAGGGACTGGGCAAAAGAGCTTTGAAAAACAAGCTCAAGTCATGCACTTAAACCTGCAGTGTAGGTCGCTATTAAAAGTGTTAGTTACTCAGCGGTAAGTGTCCTGGTCATAAAAGCCATACTGGATCCTTGAAATTAGATTCATCCATTTTATTTTCTTTGTATTTTGACTGCATTTAAGTATGGGCACCAAGGAAGTCAGAAGAAGATGTCAGATCGCCTAAAACTAGTTAAAGACGGTTGGGAACTACCATGTGGGTTCTGGGAATTGAACCCAGGTCCTCCACAAGAGCAACAAGTGCTCTTAACCACTGAGACATCTCTTTAGCCCCTTGGATACTTGAAAATGCTTGTGTTTCTAGAACTAAGCCCCCCCCCCCCCCCGAGGGATGTCTCTTCGTGGGTGACCCTTACAATGACCTACTGTGCAAGGTAGGAGGGCAGAAACTTCAACCTCAACTTGGTGGCCCTCACACCACCTAGCATGCATCTTAATGCAGCACCCCAAAGAGGGTATGGGGGTTATTAGAACAGCAGCAAACGTGGTGGTTTCAGGGGTAGTGTCCCTCAGAGCGCTGGCATGTGGATGCTGGCCGCCACTCAGTAGCACTGTTTGGGGAGGTTTAGGAGGTGTGGCCTGGTGGGATGAAGTATTTCCCTGGAGGTGGGGCTTAGAGGTTCCAAAGCTGCACACCGCTCCCAGTGCACTCTCCCTGCTTCCTGCTTTCCGTTCCAGCTCTAGATGACATGCCTGTTACCTGTAGCCATGCTCTTTCCGCCATTAAGAACTCTAACCCTCCGACACTATGAGCCCAAAGACACCCCCCCTTCTGTAAGTTGCCTTTGTTATGCTTTTCACTTTTTTTTGTTTAAATTCACTTTACATCTCAATTGCAGGCCCCTTCCCCCTCTTCATAGCCTCTCCTTCCTCCCTCTCTCTTTCCCTCACCCCCTTCTCCTACTCCTCAGTAAAGGGGAGGCCCCCCACCAACCCATCCTGGCACATCAAGCAACATCAGGACTGAGGTCACCCTAGTCCACTGAGGCCAGGCCAGGCAGCCCCACCAGAGGGACGTGATCAAAAGCAGCCAACAGGGTCCATGTCAGAGACATCCCCTGCCCTCCTTACTAGTTGTTTTATCACAGTGATATAAAAGCAACTAAGACCGCAAGTGTAAAAGCATTTTTAAAAAGACAAAAATGAAAATACTTACAGCATTTGCCAGTCCAATCAACTGGAAAATCTTTTGAGTGACAATGGTTGAATCAGCCCCGATATGATCATACTATAAAATAAAATTACCAAATACATATACATATGTATATACATACACATATTTGCTTAACAGTGATGGCTGCAATTCTGTTAGAACTTTAATATAACAAAGTAATACACTGTTTAAATCACTAGCATGTTTTAATTAACATTATTTTAGTTGTACCATGATACATAGTGTAAAAAATGGAAAATAAAAATATCTGAAAAAAAAACACAGATATAATTCCACTATTAATAAATTAAGAATAAGGAATGGATACAGAAATTGTGGTACATTTAAACAATGGAATACTACTCAGCAACTAAAAACAAGGAAATCATGAAATTTGCAGGTGGGACCTAGAAAAGATCATCCTGAGTGAGGTATCCCAGAAACAGAAAGACACACACAGTATATACTCACTTATAAGTGGATACTAGACTTATAAGATAGGATAAACATACTAAAATCTGTACTCCTAAAGAAACTAAACAAGAAGGAGGACCCTGGGTAAGAAGATCAATCCTCACTCAGAAAGACAAATGGGATGGACATTGGAAGTAGGAGAAAATGAGAAGCAGCATAGGAGCCTGCCGTAGAGGGCCTCTGAAAGACTCTACCTAGCAGTGTATCAAAGCAGATGCTGAGACTCATGGCCAAACTTTGGGCAGAACACAGGGAATCATATGAAAGGAGGGGGAGTTAGTAAGACCTGGAGAGGACAGGAGCGCCACAAGGACCAAATATATCTGGGCACAGGGGCTTGTCTGAGACTTATTCTCCAACCAAGGGCCATGCATGGTTATAACCTAGAACACCTGCTTGGACATAGCCCATAGCATTTCAGTATCCAAGTGGCTTCCGTAGAAAGGGGAACAGGGACTGTCTCTGGCATGAACTCTGAGGCTATCTCTTTGACCTCCCCACCACCCCATGGGAGGAGCAGCCTAGCTAGGACACAGAGGAGGACATTGCAGCCAGCCCTGGTGAGACCTGATAAGCTAGGGTCAGATGGAAGGGGAAGAGGACTTCCCCTATCAGTGGACTTAGGGGCAGGGAGGAGATGAGGGAAGGAGGGTGGGATTGGGAGGGAATAAAGGAGGGAGCTACAGCTGGGATACAAAGTAAATAAACTGTAATTAATATAAAAAATTTAATAAAAAAGAAAAATAAATTAAAAATAATAGTTCCAGACCAAAAAAAAAAATAGTTCCAGACAGAAAATGTTAGTTTTAAATGATTTAGATGTGACTACCTCAGAGTTTTGCCTGTATGTGTACCTGTGCACCTCATGCATGCAGTGCTTAAGGAGGCCAGAAGAGGGCACTAGATCACAGGGGCTGGACTTAACAGGCTGTTGTGAGCTCCCACGTGGGTGCTGGGGACTGAACTTAGGTCGTCTGAAAGGTCAGCAAGTGCTCTTAACCACAGAGTCATCTCTCCAGCCCCAGGAAGTAACTTAAGACTAGGAAGATCCCCAGGATCTGTGTGTGAAAAGCTCCCAAAATGTTACATAAGGAGTGATCCTATTTATACAACATTTTGGGAGAAAAAGAAAAAAAGATGTAGAAATGAAGAACACATTAGTGGATTATGAAAGCCAGTGAGATTGGGCTGAGGGAGGTGTGTGGCTAGGAAGCAGAATGTAGTGGCTCAAGAATCTTGACCGCATTGGCGGCAGTTGCTGGCAGCTGCAGCATTGGCAGAGACGTCTGTGAAAAGAGATGACAGGATGTGCCCGTGTTCTTGCAAGTATGTGTAAATACGTACCTGTCCTCAAACAAGTAGGTAAACTAAAAACCAAGGAACTGTTGTAATGAAAGACCCCAAACCTCCACTTAGGACAAAAGGAATAATGAAGGAACAACAACAACAGCAAAAGAGTGCAAGAAATTGGTAGTTTATTAAAAGCCAGTAATGTAGAGTTATCAACTCTCCTCTGTCAAAAGTCGGTTTTGTGAGACACGGGAGAATTGCTTTTCTAATGATGCACTGCTAACCATGATGATGATGAGGATGATGACGGTAACTAACAAGACAGATACAGTTGGGATGTACTCACCATTTGCTTCTCAACTATAACGTGTATTTCCAGATAGTGAGTGAAAACTTTCAGTGGCTGAAAAAAAAAAATCCACAAGCTCTATTCAGCATTCAAGAATGACCTCAGTCTCTTTAGTTTTATACGACTGCTGATGAGATCAATGTGGTGAGACCTTCATATTCAGAAATAGAACCAGAGACACTAGCAAAGCAAGCTTTCCAGAGCCCTCTCACCTGTGTCCCCAGTCACTTCTCGGCACCTCATCAAACATTTATTTTATCCAGAAAACAACTCACCTCTCCCTTTCTCCGTATTCTCATTAATCTCATATGTAGTTCTGTTAGCTGAATGACATTTAAAAATTATCCTTATTTTAAAATTGAAAGAACTTATGTGTACTTGGGTGTGTGTGTGTGTGTGTGTGTGTGTGTGTGTGTGTGTGTATGTAAGATGTGTGCATGTGTGTGTGTGTGTGCATCACGGGTGTGTAGCGCCTATGTTTGTGATTCTCTTGGCTATCTTTTAGCAGTTAGTCCCCAGAGCAGGTACAGGAGAATTCACACACATCTTGCTTGTGAGTTTTCACACCTGCTTTCAGATAATGGATCTCTGCTCTACTTAAGACTTTATCTAATTTTATCATTCAATAAATGAGGACCCAGCCATCCCCAGACCTTTCAGGTTTCCTTTCTGACCACACAGTGCTGTCTGCATGGTTATTTCTGTCGAACTAGTGTTATATCTGCCAATCAGCTGTTTTCATGTCAGGCGGGGACCTCTGGTTCCTGTCACCTCCATTGTCACACACCTCTCTGGATATCCTTCTTTGTTCCACCTTCCAAATGAACATCCGACACTTGTAAACATGTCCTGTTAAAAAGCACTCAAGCATATCCGGGATGGAGGGATGCATTAATCTTTTAGTGGTTATAAAATGAGTTAACTGTGGTTTTCTAAGCAGAGTAGAAATCATCCTTAAAAGGTTGTGACTTATATTTCCAAAGATGATGATAGACCCAAAGCAGGTGAGTGAAAAGGAGAAAGGACATTGCCTATTGCAAACATTGGTGGCAGGAACAGCCATGGTGATGTCCCATGAAGTGAGGAATGTAATATACATGGAAGTAGAATAATCATAGCAGCACAAAGTAGATTTGCAGGCCTTAAAGAGTTCGACGTTCACGGCTGATGAGCCCCTACTTCACATGTAACTAGATCATGACAGAGGCTGAGTTCTGGGAGTGCAGAAGACACCTTCAGTCTGGAGAATAATCTGGGAGCTCGCTAAAGTGTGAAATACACTTAGCGGGTGACCTAGCAACTCAGTTCCCAGCATATACCTGAGGGAAATGAAAGCTCACATCAGCACAAACATTTGTTCCAGGCAGCACTGTATTATTTAAATAGCGAGGACCACCCAATTGCTCCAACCTGATAATCAGTTAAATGTGGTATACTCCTGAAATGGAATATTATGCAAACGTAAAAAGGAATTAACATTTCAAAATACTACAACTATGAGCACATTGGTGGGTTAAAAAAAAATCACAAAAGAGACACATTGGATAATTCCATTTGTATATAGTGTCGTGAGTTGATAATCCTATAAATGCAAAAGTGTGTAAGCAGTTTCCAAGAAAAGGAGGTCAAAATGGAAAAAGAGGGACTGTGCTTGTAGATCTGTCACTGTATTTAACTGTCAAAACAGATACCAACAAGATACAGAACAGCAGCGATGGGTGTGTGTCTCAGTAAGTCCTTACAGATGTGTATAAGGGCTTATCACTCACAGTTGTAGCATTCGCGCAAGCTTTGTACTTACTGTGCAGTATGACAGTATAATTTATACTACAAAATACACAAAACAGCACGACAGTTTAAAGTTTCTTAGAGGATAAAAATAAAGCCATTTTGGAATAGTTGATTAATAAAAACAGTGTAAGAGGAGGAACAATGACATGACTGAGAAATTACTTAATCCATGATAGTCTACACGTGTGCATTAAAACTGAGGCCACGAATGGTTGAATAAAACTAAGTCGCTACACAAGGAAACAACACACTGTTTGGAAGAAGCAGGGTTTCACCGAGACATCTGCGTCTTTAAAATACTCACACACATACACATACACACACACACACACACACACACACACACACACACACACACACACA
>NW_026591086.1:4182669-4213225 GCF_907164565.1 Psammomys obesus
CACACACACACACACACACACACACACACACACACACACACACACACCCGTGGGAACATACTTGGAGCAGAGCTGCAGGCGGAGTGGGAGTGGGATGAGACAAGGGGACAGGGCGGACACGATCCACATACATTATAAACATGTATGGAATTATCAGAGAAGAAAAGCAATTATTTAAAGACCAAAACTATGTAAATTGATGACATCAGAAACAATGGGGACATCGCTAACAACACTAGTGAAGAAACAGTGGGGGGAATTACAAAACCAGTTTTAAAGACCGTGCAAATGAGCTTTCTGAGCAGCATATCCCTACGGTATCTATGTGTGGGGGCGTATGTAGATAAATAATTTGCTTAGCAGAAAATGACTTGCTGCGGCCTAGTTGATGGCTCACCTTGACACTTCGTATCTTATACTGAAGGCGCCTTAGGTCATCACCCTTCTCAGTGTAGAGTAATGCGTCCCCTTTCCTAGGTTCCACTTGATAGATCACGTGCTCAAAGCCAATGGAAGACTCCAGGGGTTCGATTCCATAGCTAGCATTTCCAAACTGAAGAAAGCCCCTGACGAAAAACAAGACGACAACAAAAATACAAGCTATAAATGAAACAACGCTTGGGAAAGTGTCAGCCAATTGCCACGTAACTATTGCATTTTCGTAAGGTCACTAATTCCTACTGAGTTACTGAGGAGCCGCACACTGAGTGGCACGGAATAGTGATGTGGCTGGGATTGTCCAGCTATTCATGTTTCATGGCTCTGTGGGGCTGAAGGAATGCCGAGGGGATAAGAGCGCTTCCTGCTCTCATGGAGGACCACGTGTGGTTCTCAGCTCCACACGGCAGCTCAGAACCACCTGCTCCAGGGTCTTCCTCCAGTGCTCATGCGGGCGCACACATCTACACGTAAAAATAACAAATAAATCCTGAGAAATTTTTTACGAGCTCCAAATTTAAGAAAAACTTAAATTCAGTATGAGGATAGAAGCTAGCATCTAAAATAATTTCCATGTATGACCCATTTTGTGTTCCACACACTCACACACATACATACACCAATTTAAAAACCACACACCATTTTATATACAATTACGTATTACAACCTGAGTCCGGTACACGTGCTAACAATCACCATAGAATTTGGATAGCCTTCAACAGATCCTTGGAAGTAGCAGATATTCTGAAACACAAAGATAAAACACACAATATATCCCTTGTGGTAAAGATAACATTATCAAATACCTCCAATTGCTGGCTATTTTGTGTGTGAACCAAATAACAGTGGTTCCCAAAGCTCCACTCCGCAACTTTCCAAAATGTTCTTCTGGCTTTGTAAGTAAACAACCACATACATTTTCTACAGTTCCATTTCCCCCGGCCCCCTCGACAGGGTCTCACTCTGTAGCTCTGGCTGCCTGGACCTCACTATGTAAATCAGGCTTGTCTCCATCTCCCGGAAGTCTGTCCGCCTCTGTCTTTTTATTTTCTTTATCAATAATCAAGGTAAGGTAAAGAGCAACAAAAACTCATTTTGTTTTGTTTTCGAATTCTTCTGACTTAATTCTGCTTGTTAGAGGAGCAAAAATGAATCCAAAAGAGAAACTAATTTTCAAGACTATTTTGAGTCGCTCGATTGGCTTGCACAGAGCCCTCTCACAGAGGCAAATAATAGCCCCAGAAACAGGGCCATTACGTTCGCCGAGCTTTTTGTTACGTGGGTTCCCACGCGTCTTCTGCAAGGGAGACAGGCAAGGGAGCAAGGGGCTACTAATGGTTCAGTCTTCAGGTTCTGGGAGGTGGCCAGGGTTTCCGGGGTTCTGGAAATGAGACGCAAAGCCTTGGAAGAGGAGAGACACAGAAGGAGCTCCCAAGATGCATGCTCAGGCACAGCTCCTGTATCAGCCCTTGGACTGAGGTTGTGGCCCGCAGAGAGACCTAAGGGCTTTCCAGTGGCTGACTCCACCCACCCAGCCCAATCCCCTGGGGAGTATTTACATCTCCCTCTTCTTATCTGTCTTTGAGGACAGGACACTTACAGAATGCAAGCTCCTCTTCAGGAAGGGCAGGCAGAACCCACTTGGATCCGAGAGGGATGCCAGCCTGACCACGTGACAACATCTAGCCTTAGTTTCTATTCTAAGTGGCTTTCCCACCAAAGCAGTAAGAGAAGTACTGGAGCATACAAGAGGCAAAGAGAGACAGGACCCGGGTCCGAGGAGAACACTCCTTTGCTGTGTCGATACTTGTGACCTCTCCTGAGCAGGTGAGCTGAGAATTGTGAGGGTCCCAATGGCCTACTCTCATTATCCGTTGACCTGTGCTGTTGAAACTCAGCCGTCTTTGACTTTAGGCACTACACAGTGATCTCTCCAGGGTGGGGACAAAATTCTGATCCTAACATGGGAATCTGGCAGAAACTAAGCCCCGTAAAGCTTGCAAGCCAGGCGCTGGCTCCAGAGGAGTTCCTGGAACAAGACAGGGAACACTTAAAGTTGATTTCCTTCAGTGCTGGGGATTGAACCTAAGACCTCATGCATATTCGGCAAGAACTCTATCACCCTATCTCCAGTCCAAGACTGGGAACTTGTCAAAGATTAGTAAGCGTTTTGGTTGCATCGTTGAACATGATTAAAAATATATTAGCAGCTGTGATAGCACACACCGTTAAGCCTAGCCATCTGGAGTCAGAGGCAGGCAGATTTCTGGGAGTCTCAGGCCAATCCAAGCAAGTGCTAGGCTAGACAAGGTTACATAATTAGATCCTGTCTCAAAACAGAAAACAAAAACAAAACCCCCAAAGTACACCACTCACATACACACACACACACACACACACACACACACACACACACACACACACACACTCACATAGAGAGAGAGAGAAAAAGAGAGAGATACTTAAATAAAGGGGAAAGTATCACAGAGTGAAGGGAAGATGAGGATGCTGAATCTGCCGGAAGTGGACACAGATGCACTTTTCTGTTTGCCAGAACTGACTGAGGGGCTCTCGAGTGGGTAGTAACCAGTCTATTTGGGCATGCTATTTGCAATAGAACAAGGAGAAGCTCGTGCCTACAGGCATATTAAAAACAGACAGAAAGGAACAGGTTGTAGGGAGAGGGCCGTGCTAGATTGGTGAACTCTCTCCATGTTTAGCCTCCAAGTAGCTGGTTAGCCTGTGAGGGCCAGGTGGGAAGCAGATGGAGAGGAGGAGTGTCCTGGGTCGAAGAAGACAGGAAAGCTTGACCTACACAGCTGTCCCACCAAGGCAGACACACTGGACTGGAGGAAGCTGTGGAAGAGTGTGTGCCCCGGGGTTTAAGACAGGGCAGCAACCAGCCAACTGGGAACAGTCTGATACTGCTGTGGTGTGAAGGAAAGGACAAAGAGAAGCCTGAATGACCACTTTCTTCCAGGCTGACCATGGGCGGGGGTAACCTTAACCTTTGTCTTCTTATAAAATGACAGCACAGACTTAGCACATGGTGGACAGGAGAGAGGACAGACTTTGCCAGGATAATCCAGACAGTTACCAGACAATTAATAAAACTAGTAACAATTACAAGTGTCAAGGGGCGAAGGAGACAAAACTCAGACTGCTTACATGACGCTAGGCAGAATGTCTGATTTCAAGCAAAACACCGCAAGGCTTGTAAAGAAACAAGCAAGCACAAAATGATTGGGGAAAGGAGGAGTTTAACAGACTCCCCATTTTCTAGAGGCTGCATTCTTGGATTCCCCAAAAATGCATTTGTTGAGCCACTGGTTCCCAGTGTGATAGGATCAAGACATGGAGCATGGTTGTCTACGAGGTTGATTTGTTCTTTGGCATATGTTGTTATTTCCAGGATAGTTTGCTTTTAGGGATGAATATAGTTTTTGAAAAATCATAAAAACAGCTCTGTAAATTTTCCTGTTTTTACCTACTTGATAGACTTGGGTTTTCCTAGGCTAGACACAGGCTGAAGGCAGTGACAGAGACCCAGACTATCTACTCAAACCCCTGTGTTTGTTGTGTTGGATACTAGCAGTTTTAAGTTTTAAATAAAGCACTCTTTCCTCAGCCTTTTCTCAAAGTTATACTTTGGAGACAAGGAGACAGAATCTAACCATTTATTCAAGCAGCCTCACATTCACTGTACCTTGCTGCCCTGGGTTCCAAACTTCCTGTCTAAATCCTGAGTCTGATATCTGTTACCATGTAGGCTTTTGCTTCATAAGATTTTTGTTGTTGTTCTTACTGTTTATTTCTTCATATAGTCCAGGCTGGTAAACTCCCTATGTTGCTGAGGGTGACCTTGAACTCCTCATCTTTCTATTTCTACTTCCTATGTGCTGAGATTAAAGGCTTATGTCTTCATGATCAAATGTGGCCTTGTGTCTATCTGTCTTTTTCTCATACTTACATAAACACACATGTAAATCTCTTTCTGTGTAGCAGACAGCACCATTGGAGAATATGCATTATTTCTATATCAATATGGATTTGTGTGTGTGTGTGTGTGTGTGTGTGTGCGTGCGTGCTAAAGTGTGACAGTGTTAATTGCCAATTTGACAGAATCTAGAGTCGCCTGGAGGCAGGACACTGGGAATTAACATCATTTTGTCCAATGAGTTGGGAATGGCCATCCACTCGCTGCCTGGAATGCAGGACTTTATAAATAAATGAAGACAGCTGAGCAGTAGGATGCCACCATCACTC
Source organism: Psammomys obesus (assembly GCF_907164565.1). Lineage (NCBI taxonomy): Eukaryota > Metazoa > Chordata > Mammalia > Rodentia > Muridae > Psammomys > Psammomys obesus. Next base: position 4,187,374 of record NW_026591086.1, read on the forward strand.
TCTGCTCCTAACCATGGATGCCATGTGGACAGCTGCTTCAAGCTCTAGCCGCCTTTCTTCCCAACCACGATGAGCTTAAACTAGGAGCCAGAACAAAACCTCTCTCTCTTAAGTTGCCTTTGCCAGGGTGTTCTTATCACAGCGACAGGAAAAGAAAACAAGACACTAAGACCATGCCTATTGGTTTTGTTAAAATCGTAGCCTCTAAAAATGATGGCATCGTTATCTAGAAAATGAAGATGCAAAAGAGAAAAAAAAAAGAAAGGAGGAAGAGAAGGTGGGGAGGGGAAGCAGCAAGCACAAGACAGGACAATGGCAATGATAAAAAAGTGTACTTCTTCAGACACGGGGCAGTTCCGCAGCTCTATCCACATTCCTCAGTTGCTCCCATCCCCCAATGTGGATACACAGCTCCAGCTGCTTCAAATGTGTGAAAATGTAATATTCTCCCGTTGTTTCGTGCGTTCTCATTTGATCCTTGGGCAAACTTCAGAGAACACTTAGGGGTTCCCTTGCTGTCTTTGATATCACTTCCCTGACTGAAATTGAGGCTTTTCACACGTGCACATTTGTATACCATTGGGAACCCAATAGTTTGGAAACATTGCAGTCTGACTTGTTTTAATAATCACCTGCTTCATGGGCCAAGCACATATCAACAGAAGGAAATGATTAAGCTCATGTCAGAACTAAAGAGGGTGTCTACACTGCACACTCCAGGACCACACATACCACCGAGGCAGAGGGAGATGGAACCATACCTTAAAATGCTGATCAAGAGGCTTCATGATTCCTGCTTTGTCATAACTGTAAACTCTAAAGTTGGGAGGCAAGAACGCTCTGCAAAAGCAAAGATAAAATGCGTTTAAATAGAAACTTGCTTCCCACGTTTAACTTGAAGTTCACCATCATACATCATCTCTAGGTAAATTTATGGAAAAAAAACCTTTTCAGTGTCCACATCATTTTTTTAAACATTTGTTATTTATACATCATTCAGCCTGTGCCCAGAAGAGAACACCAGATCCCACCATAGACGGTTATAAGCCACCATGTGGTTGCTGGGAATTGAACTCGGGACCTTCGGAAGAGCAACCAGTGCTCTTAACTTCTGAACCATCTCTCCAGTCCAGTGTCCAGACCCTCTAGCTCTGTTAGGTGTGTCAGCAACAGTCAAAGCTGTTCTTTGTAAGCCACCCAAACAGCATTGTCCTACCAGAAACCAAATAGACAAAGATGCCTGCTATGCACGGACCATGGACTGAAGGGAAGTTGCCTTCTCCGGGCCACGTTTGTAGCCTACAGGTGGATGGGGCAGATAAGAGATGAATCCCAAGCAGCCCCAGCATTGCTGAGACACTGGAATAAGGATAAGAGTAAATGCTGAGCCCAGCTGAAGGGTGCAGAAGGGATCAGACACAAGCATCTGCTAAGCCATTCCCAAAGCCTCCATGGCCCAAAGCCATATGGGAGAGGGAGCATGGAAAAGGAGCCATGTCCAAAGAGAGGCCACCATGTCCCTGAGAGAGGTAGGAAAGGGTCATAGGAGGTAACGGTCATAAAACAGAGTTTAGAACAGTGGCTACACACATATAAAAAGGTGGGTCCAAAGCCTGAATCTTAGGAAGAAAGGTAACAACAGTTAAATAAACAATGCAGTGTAAGGAAAAGATTCTCCTTTTGAGGGAAAAAGTGGAATACAGGCGGGAGAGATGGCTCTGTGGTTGGGAACATTGTCCATTCTAAGCAGCCAGGTGGTAGCTCACATACCTCTGCAACTCCAAATTTGGGTGTTCGGATGCCCTCACCTGGTCGCTGCAGGGACTGTGTACGTGCGGTGTGCATACATACACAGGAAAAAAAAAACACAGGCATACATGAAAAATCTTTTTGAGAACTTTAAAAAATAAAAATTAAACGACAGAAAGAGAAGCAAGCCATGAAAAACATTTGCAGAAAACTAACATGTGTACTTGTACAGAAGCTTTTGAACATGAGAAGTAGTCAGATGCTCATAGAAAACAATCCTTAAAACTGGCCCAAAACAAATCAGTAAGAGCGAAAGTAAAAATCTGAAGAAATCACCGTGCACAGAGTGTTATGGGAAGGGAAGATGGAAGGGTATGGATAAATCCATGCAATAGATCGGTGAGCGTGCAGTGACTTCAGTGAACAAGTGGATGAGCCAGTCACCCAAACTCTTGTCAAGCGAAGGCCCCAGGCACACCCCCACGGCATCCTGGAGAGCCGGGTGGGGTGAGAGCAGGGCCCTGGGGCTGTGCTGTGGCCTCACAGGGCGCTTTGATACTAGCTCTGTTCACAGCAAAGGTGTCCCGTGCCGGGAAGGATGGGCATGGCACCAGCCTATTCAGGCATAAGCTGGTGGTCAGCTAGCTGCAAAGATAACTGGAGAGAAGCCGGGAGGGCTGGAAGAGACCAGCGGTGCCGGCTGCTGATGGCTCCAGCCCCCAGGGGCACCGGGTCTAGGAATTGGTTACAGAAACTTCATAGTCTTTTAAACACAAAACTGAAGATGATGCAGAAAGATGAAGCACAAATCAAGGAGTGGTGGCGTGTGTCTGTGACCCCAGCACTTGGGAGACCGAGGAGTAGTGAGTACTTGGCCAGCCTTGGCTACCTGGAAAGATTCTGTCTCAAAAAACAAAAACCAAACCAAAACAAACAAACAAACAAAAAACAAAGGGGAAAAATGTGTTGGGGAAAGAGCAATGAGTACTTGGCCAGCCTTGGCTACATGGAAAGATTCTGTCTCAAAAAACAAAAAAACAAAACAAAACAAACAAACAAACAAAGACCAAAAGGGGAAAAAAAGAACAGCCCCTAACTAGGAAAATTTGAGACACAAAATCATTACGTTTTAGGTAATTACCAACAATGACAAGATGTGAAATCACCTACTTTTGCGTTAGGTTCAGAGTGTATTTTTTCCCCTCAATTGTGAGTCTGTAGACCACCTGGAAGGAGAAAATATTTTAAAATACAAGGAAACAGGATGCTGGAGTTAGAAAGAAGAACTTTTTAAAAAAAAAACATGAATGCACCCCCAAATCATATTGATACATTTTAGATAGCTTTTTCTAAAATTTTAGTTTTTATCCAGTAACTGTGCTACCTCGCTAAAGACTCAGATCACTCTGACACTCATGATTCATAACTGGGCAGAATCTAACAAAATTGCTTCGTAGAAATTCCACATACAGGAGAGCAAAATGCCAGGAGCACAGTGTTGTGGTGTTTGTGGATTCTACAGAATCTGCTCATGGTTTGGACACAGAGCTCACGAGTGCTACACCAATGTGAAGGTTTAGAAACGCTCCCTGTGGTTACCAGTCCTGGCTCTGTACGTCTGCAGAGACCTGGTGCCTTTTAATCTATAAGTGTGAAATGATAACATAGCTCAGCATATATTAAGCTCTTTGCTTTCTCCCTTTTTATTTTTGTCTTCAGTCAGATTGACTTGCAATTAGATTTTTAGGTAGCGTAAGACAGATTCTTTTTTAAAATCCTGCTTTATACTTTTTTTTTTGCCAAAATAAAAATGTGGTGCATTTTTGTATTTCTATCATGCTTATACAATTTCTTGCTGTTGGGTTTTGTTCTGACTTAGCACAGATTTTATTTTGTTTATAATTATCTCATCTGTAAATAATGATAGGCTTTTTTTTTTCCCTTCCCAACTGTTATGCCTAGCCATTTTTTCTGTTGTTTTCTTTCCTTCTTGCATGGCTTGGTAAGTACTTTCAGGACAATAGTAAATAGAGAAATAACAGTAGACAGTTCTACTTCTTTCTAGATCTCTTACGGTGAAAGAATCAGACTAACTTTGTAACCTATGTTTCTTTTAATTGCCTTATATCTTATATTTTCCAGTTTTAAGCCCATGTTAATTAAAACCTCTTAGTGCTTCCCCAGAGAGCCGAGGAATGTAAAAGTTCCTGACATTAGCCATCTGTAAGGGCAGAGATAAGGAAGAGAACAAGCAGAGATCTCTACTAAATGGAGGGAAAATCACCAGCTGGCGCCTATGATATGAGCTTTGTTTGGAAACTGGGCCAAATGACCCCAATCCTTCTCCCAAATAGCTCCTAACCTTTGATCCAAAGCCTGTAGCCCCCACACCTCAGAACAGACACGGGATGAGTTAATCACTCTCCCACCTTTAACTGTGGCTATATCTCATATGTCAGGAAATTCCAAACTGACTTGAAGATCAGATATTTACAACAGGGCTGACCAGACCTAAGGGTGCCCAGAAGCAACCAATTATTTTAAAAGTTAAATACCTCATCCAATCCTGAATTACCAAGCTTGCAACCCCTGGAATTTCCCGTGCTTTGTCGTTTAAAAACCCAAAGCCTTTGTCTCCCAGTGCCACTCCTTGCTGACCAGCAGGGGTGACTCCATTGCGCAATGGTCAAGACAAACCTCTTGCGATTTTGCATCGATGATTAATCTCCCGAGTTCTCTTCATACCTTCTTAAAATTAGGCTCATGCTGGGCCTAACAACGGGATACTTCTAATAGTTCAACTTTATGTTGTTTTTAAGGAGCATTTTGACTTCTCTGTAAGCTACTTTGATACTAGTTTTTAATTGTCGTGTACTTTAGCTATGCTAGATTTAAAAATAGATAAGATTCCAAGTCACCAAAAATCATACTAATAACCAAAACACTGATACTAATTGAAACTAGTGTCAGGTCCACTCAGGAGAGCGTAGCCCTTGCTGACAGCCCAGCTAGCTAGTATCACAAATGTCCTGTTCGCCATTATGAATATTATTTAAACAGTGGTTGTTTTCCATAATTTTTGACTTATAGTAAATTTTATTCTTTCGTAAGTACATAAAACATGGCTGCAGGCACAGTCAGCATTGCTGCTGGTCCTCAAGACCGAGCAAGTGCCCCTAACCACTCTGCCATCTCTCCAGTTATTCTGTCTTTAAGACATCTTCCCTTGGCATTCAAGATATGTCAGAGCTTTATGTCCTCATACCCCCCCGCTGTCGGTTTTGTAAACCCGATCCATGGACTCCATTTTAAAAAACACTTCTCAATGGATAAAAAAAAAAAAAAATGCCTTACCCCCTCCTCTCAGGATGCCCAGTTACTCCAGCTCAGCTTTCCCTTTCTCCCCCTTCTCACCAGCCGTCTGCCTGTTACATGGTCTGTCCTCTGCACGCCCTCGACTTCCATGCTTACACCTTGAGTACCTTCCTCTTAGAATCTCTATTCTCTACCAACTGTGTGTGTGTGTCTGTGTGTGTGTCGTGGCCCCTGAGCCGGTAACTGCTGCAGCCTGGCTGCTTCAGGAGAGCTGGCAGGTGACCTGCAGGCTAATAAGGCAGGCAGATGTTAACAACAGTCACAGCCCCGGACTCCACAGTCGAGACAACTGCTTTCTGTATTCTCTCCGCTCACTGCAGATCAATCCCAGTGAGTTCCTCTGGAAGTTAGTGCCCTCCGGGTAGCATCCTTGTTTGTTTTCCAGTTAAAAAGGAAACAGCCACTTTTTAAAACTGCCCCTTTTAAACTGAATGATTAAAGTTTCATAAACACACACATTCCTTTTTTAAATAAAAAGAAAAAGATGTATAAAATTTACAAGCTTCACCTTTCAGAGGCGCAAATGGAGAAGCACTGAGGAAACACGAGCATTTAAAGACCAGGCTGTCTGTGACCCAGCCTCAAAGGTTGCTGTTTTAAGTAACACAGCTTATAAACAAGTTTAGAACTTACTGAAAAACAAAACAAAACAAAAAAACAAAGGGCAATAATCTTAAAGAGAAGCAAAAACATTTTGAAACAAATTCTTTTTTTTTTTTTTTTTCGTGTTTCAAGACAGGGTTTCTCTGTGTAGCCTTGGCTGTTCTGAGACACAGCCAATAGACCAGGCTGCCTGTCCTGGGACTCAGACCATAGACCGGGCTGGCCTCAAACTCACAGAGATCTGCCTGGTTCTGCCTCTTGAGTGCTAGGTTTAAAGGCATGCACGAGCACTGCCAGGCTCTGAAAAGAAAAATCTTAATGAGAATCATATTTACAAAGTGGAAAAATAGTTCTAAATACGCCATGGTATCAAATGACAACCATCACCTCTCGTGGAAATAGTCCTCCAAACACACGAGGGGTACATACGGATGGGAAGAGAGCCTTTGGTGGGTCAGATCTACAAGTGAGCGGTCAACACCAGAGAAGGACGGGGCTGAGAAACCCAATGTAACCAACAGTGTCTCCAAACATTGTTAATGTTGGCTTAAATGCATACTCCAGCGGATGAGCACGGATGAGAAATACCAAGGTAACTTCCCAAGAAGAAAATATTTGTGTGACTTCTAATCCATAAGCAAATTGGAAGTTAATTACCTGTGATTCGTAGCCTCCGCTTGTGACGGACCAGATTTTCTCTGGTACCGTGACTTGCACGTGTAATCTCTTGTGAGCTGCAAAGGTGCAAAAGGCATTTCTCAGAGCCACACTCTTTCAACGCGGAGAGCCTTCATGCTTATCCCATGAAGCATCATTAACCCGAAAAAGGATCTAAAACCGGAGGATTGTAGGGGCCAAGCCTGGGATCACCCCATCCCCCAGTTTCTGGTTTCTTAGGGTCCTGAGGCCTATAGTAAAGCCCCATGCATCCTGTTCACTTTTCAGCTGTGGTGAGTTGGTGGCCTGGGCTTGTAGCAGGTGCGATCCGGGAAGTTTAGGTGCGAGCCTGGGGCGCCCAAGGCCATCTGGAAGGGAAAGGCAAGCAGAGCGGGCACCCAAAGGCCCCAGAGCGTGTTGTTACTCACTGCCTTCTGTTAGGGGCTCGCTAAGCCCGCCAAGGCCACTCAGCAGAATCAAGACGAGCCACATGGCCTGGCGTCCTGGACCCCAGCCCGGGGAAATGGCAGTTGGTCCGCGGCAGTTGGGAGCGCGAGGTGAAGGCTGTGGGCCGCACAGCTCTGCGCTGGGAGCCTTGCGTGCTGCTTGCTCCTGCTCTGTGAAAGCAGGATTTTGAAAGACTGGTTAGGTTTGAATTCTATCTGAGACCAGAGGAGGGGAAGGGGAGGATGGGCGGTGGAGGGAGGCAAAAAGTTACTAGGGAGAGACAGAATCCTTGGAGCGGCTGAGCAGCAGGGCGGTTCATACGTGAACTTTTACTTCTTAATAACAATACTATGTTGTCATATGTAACAGTGCTTTACATATAACTGGACAGTGTCAACCATAGGTGGACAGTCTGGCTAATAATATTCAAGGGACCAAACCAGTATAATTACCTCCCAGATGAGCAGCTGAGCTAGCACCACCAAAGCTCCAGCTTGTTCCCTGATGGTTCCCACAACCACAGGCCAGCTTTGTCTGCCTTGAACTTTTCCTCGAGAGGGTGAAACGCTTGTATTCCTTCACATAAGGTCCCGGGGTGGTTCCCATTGGCGCAGAGTGCACGTTGAACATATCACCGCGTATTCGGTATTGGTCTATGAGCATCTCTACGTGTGGATTTGGTTTAATACTGAGTTTATTCCCGGAGGGGAGTTGCCAGATCAGAGAGTGTGTTTTGCAAATACTCCTGAAGAATCCTTCAGGACTGGGCTACTAATTTACATCCCGCCAGAAGTGTATGGAGACTTCAGATTCTTTGTCAGAGCTCTTCTAGTTAGCTCCGTCAGCTTGAAACAGCCTAGAGTCACCTGAGAGGGGAGCCTCAACTAAGGGATTGCTGAGGTCAGATTGGCCTCTGGGTGTGTCTAGGGGTGAATTTTCTTCCTGGGCTGGTGGTCCTGAGCTGTGTAGGAGAGTTGACTAAACATGGGCTCAGGAGTGAGCCAGCGAACACCATTCTTCCCTGGTTTCTGCTTCAAGTGCCCGATTGAGTTCCTGCCTGGAAGTGTAAGCCAAATAAATCCCTTCCTCCCCTAAGTTCCTGTTGTCCACAGTGCTCCTCACTGCAACAGACTGCAACTAGAACAAATATCTGCCCTCACTTTTTCTATTTCATTTTGGTTTGAATTTGTTTTCCCTGATGGCTAATGAATGTTTAGCCTTTCACATACTTTTCTGTGTCTATGAACAATATATATGACAATATTTTATTAATATATTACCATATATAATATTTAATTATATACTGTTATCTATTATAGATAGTCTCTTGGGCATTTGCCTCCTTGAGATGCTGTCCCCCCCCCCCTGCTTTCTAAAGAGGCAGCTTTGCCTCTCTTTTCTTGTATGCAGAACCTGGACATACATTCTAGACAGGATCGCTTTGTTGGAAGTAATGACTGTAAAAATCTGCGCACACTGTTTGCTTTCAGTAGTTTTGTTGTTACCATTAGTCACGATCAGCAGTTTTCTTTTATCTCAGCCGGATGGGATTTTCATATGAGTTTTATCATGGATAGTCAATTTACTGAAATCCCTTTTCTGCATAAGTACACTGGTCACAAGGCTTTGTTCACTTTTCAGTCCATGTTCGGAGTTAAACTACTGAAGCAGACTCCTGTCCTTGAAATGCATCATGCTAAGTTTTGAACTTTTTATGTATTTTGGATTGACTTACCTACATTCATTTTGGAATCTTTGTCTCCAAATTAATGAGATCCTTTTAGTTTTCTTTTGTCTCAATGAACTCACCCAAGTTTTTTTTTTTTTTTTTTTGTATCAGAGGTATGCTGGCCCCTTGGAAGGCTCTGGAGGGGCAGCCTCATTCTGTAATCTCTTCAGAATTTAGTGTAATCCTGTGAATGTTTTTCTTCCCTGCTCCCCAAGCATTTGTGAACAGAAGGGCTTTCAAGCTGGGACTTTCCTTGTCAGAGGACTAGTTTTACTGTGAATCTAATTTTTAAAAAAATATCTAAGCCTCTTTCCACTTGTGCTAGTGTGAGGCAGTTTATTTCTGAAAGGTTTTGTTCATTTTTTTTCTGAAATTTTTAAGTATTTTTGCAAAAATTATTTAAGTACCCCCCTCCTATGTCATCCTTTAAAAGGCTGTGGCCTCTAGATAGATGACTTTAAAAAAAATAGTATTGAGAACATAAGTTTTCTCTTTTCTTGTGGTCAGTTATTGAATTGAAAATTTATAAAAAGGACCCAGTTTTCACTCATATGTTAATATTTTCTCTATTTTGTTGACTTGATCCTTGTTTTCATTGGTTGCAATTTGTCCTTTTTTTCCTAGCTGCTAAAAATGGAAGTTTATATATTTTTTAAAACTTCTCTTTTCCCTGTGTCCATTTAAATGTATCAATTTCCACCCATCCACTGCTTTAGCTTCATTAAGTATTATACATTGCATATTCTGTATTTCATTGTATATCGGATAAGCTTTATTTCATTAACATCAAGTCCTAAGAGTTTAATTTTCATCATGATTTCCTTACCTCATGTGTTTGGCTTGCACACACTGACCTGTCCTCAATCATACTTGATCATGCTGTATAAACTTCTTAATGTGGATTTTTTTTTTTGCTAGCATTTTATTGAGAAGTTTTTCTCTTTTAGTATCTGCGTTCATTTAGGGTGATTAGTTTTTAGATTTTGTTGTGTCTTTGTTGGTTTATGGTATCAGGGCAGTAAATGCTGGTTTCATTGGATGAGTATGGAGAATCTTCTCACATCCCTCATGTTTAATAGTTTAATGTTTGATTAGTTTTTTAGAAGTTGGGCCAGGTGTCAGTACCGAAGCTACTTGGTCCTGGCCTTTTCTTACTATTGATTTGAAATCATTGCTTGTTGTTAGGCCTGTTCAGTGTTCTGTCTCTCCAGGGTTCATTCTGGAGGCTGAGAGGCTTGTTGGTATACAGCTGTTATTAGCAGTCCTCAGGTGCTCTTATGGTTCTGGGTGATCAGTCACTTGATTTTTTTTGGGGGGGGAGGGGTGTCCCCGAGTTGTCCTGAGTGCTCTTTTGTCTTTCCTCTTATTTTAACTGAGAGTTTTTCAATTTTATGTCTCACCAAAAGCCAACTTTTGTTCTTTGATCCATCGTATGTGTGTTTTTTAAGTCCTCAGCTTTTTTTTTTTTTTTTTCAAGTATTAAACTTTAATCTTTGAACCTGTGTAGTTCTATATTTTGGCCAGTATAACTTCAAATCCACAGACTCTTTTTAAAAAAAAATATTATTATTATTATTTATTACAATTTATTCAATTTGTATCCTGGCTGCGGCCCCCTCCCTTGTCTCCTCCCAATCTCACCCTCCCTCTCCCTTCCCCCCATGCCCCTCCCCTAGTCCACTGATAGGGGAGGTCCTCCTCCCCTTCCATCTGACCCTAGCCTATCAGGTCTCATCAGGACTGGTTGCCTTGTCTTCCTCTGTGGCCTGGCAAGGCTGCACTCCCAGGGGGAGGTGATCAGAGAGCCCACCACTGAGTTCATGCCAGAGACAGCCCCTGCTCCCTTTACTAGGGAACCCACTTAGTCTATGGGCTACATCAGAGCCAGGGTTTTAGGTCCTCTCCATGTTTGGTCCTTGGCTGGGGAATCAAGCCTCTTCAGGGGCCCCAGGGCTCAGTTCTTTTAGCTCTATTGGTCTCCTTTTGTAGGTCCTGTCCCTTCTGGGTCTTTCTATCTCCCCCTTCTTTCATAAGATTCCCTGCACTCTGCCCAAAGTTTGGCTATGAGTCTCAGCCTCTGCTTCAATACCTTGATCCAGTGGCGTCTTTCAGAGGCTGTCCCACAGACTTTTTTTTTTTTTTTTAATGTACATTAGTGTTTTAACTGCATGTGTAAGGGGGTCGGATACCCTGGACTGTTGTGAGCTGCCATGTGGGTGCTGGGAATTGAACCCAGGTCCTTTGGAAGAACAGACAGTGCTCTTAACCACTGATCCATCTCTCTAGCTCCCCCCCTTCCAGACTCTCATATATAGCTATTCTTAAGATGCTTAAGCATTTAAGCACTGGAACACTTAGGTTTCAGTACATAATCTCTCTCTCTTTTTCTTAATGTGCTGCTGATAATATCAGTGTGGGCAATATGCAAATTAGCTTATCAAGTCTTAAGGTCATGGGTTCATCACACCTTAAGAAGAACAGCAAGTCAGTCTAGCTGACTGGCTTTGGGGAGGGCACTTCTTTTGGAAGTCAGATGGTATGAAGCAGCTCAGATCGCTGTCGGCAGGCCATCCCCCTCCTTCGGATAAATACAGGGCTGCCTTGCCTCTTTAAAAAAAAATAAAATAAAACAAAGGAGACAAGACTACATTGGCTTTTTACACTCATTGAGAGTAATTTACAGTAAAGTAACTTTGGAACGACTCCAAGTAAATCTACTTTAAAATATCACCTGAATAACTCTCTGCTCCAGTTAACCCCTTGGCTGCCAAAGTGACAGCAATTGAACTGCGGCCCAAAGATCCCCAGAGCTGACCCCCTAGACATTATGGTATTTTCTCACGTAACCTAGAGACCTTTGCCCACCTAGCATCACTTATGACCTTCAACCTTGCAAGTCTGGTTGTTTGTTTTATTTTTGCAATGCTTTGGACCCAATTCACTGGGCTCAGGAATATCTGAGGCGTTCTGTTGGTTTAGGAGGACCTTCTCAGAGGAATCTTCCTTACAGATGAGCTTGCATACATCTAGCCAGGAAAATAATGTTTTCTGGCTCATATAGGCATTCCACAGGGTCACATGTTTGCCTGGCAAATAAGCCCTTCACTTCTAAGGTCCAAAAGGGTGATGGTGATCCTGGCGTCACTGGGATCTAAAGCCCTCTGAGGTCTTGTGACAAGAGTCCTCACAGCCACCTGTCTATAACTGCCCCTCATATATATATATATATGTGTGTGTGTGTGTGTGTGTGTGTGTGTGTGTGTGTGTGTATCACACAGTGACAACACCCCCCCACCTGAGTGTTAGTTACTATTGATGTTCTCTTTAAAGCTGAGGGAACTAAGGCACAGGAATCCTTTCTCAAGATTACAGCAAGGAAGGAGCAGATCAGCTGTCTATACTGGCTTGCTTGGTTCCAGACTTAGGAAGCATATTCTCAACACAAAAAGCTCAATCATTGGAACAAAGGCCCCCACCTGGTCAAGTTCCCCTGGACAGGTTGGTTATAAGAACGAGGGACTCAGGAGGCAGAGCCAGGCGCATCGTTGTGAGTTTGAGGCCAGCCTGGTCTATAAAGGGAGTCCCAGACAGTCAAGGCTACACAGAAAAACCCTCTCTTGGAAGGAAAAAAAAAAAGAATGAGTGACTCCACCTGTGATGAGGGTTTATGTGCATTTGAGTGGATGTGAAGATACCCAGCTTGAGCAGGCAGGAGAGAGGATACATCATTCAGACTGGGGCTTGGTGGAGGAGGGAGCTGGGAGATTCCATAGCAGAGTGTGCACAGCTTGGGTGGAGGTCAGGAGAGCCTGGCTGGTGTGAGTGCAAGATTCAAGGAGAGAAAAGCTGGAGAGCAGCTGTTGATAGAAATCATGGGATGATGGGGCCGGGCTGGGTGGGTCTCAGAGCATGGACTGGACCCAGGGCGAAGCTTTTAGGATCCAATGGCAGCTAGGAGGCTACCTCTATAAGACTCTGTTGTTCAAAGCAGGACAGAGGGCAGACAAGTGCAGAAGACAAATCAGTAAGACCCAGTGTCTCCCTAGATGTGACAAGGGAAAGGAGGAGGGTGTGTGGGGAGGAGAGGTACAAAGCTAGGTCAGCCCCAGCCTGGCAGAGTGATGGCTGAAATTCACTTCCTCTGACTCTATAACAAGTTTCAAATACTATCTGGATCAATACCGGAGTACATACTGCTTAAAAACAGATTATGGACCACCCACAACATCCTTCAGGAAGGCTTCCTGGACAGGGCTGGTCTAGGTCACACAACACCATGGAGGCCCATGTGAGGCTTCTGTCCATCAGAAAGCAGTGCCCACTCTGAGCAGTTGCCTGGCTTCTCAAGAGCACCAAGTCTCAGCTTTAATGAATGAAGGTCCCTAATCTTGGATCAGCTGCTTCAAAAGGAGCAATTTTGGGTTTGGCTGCAACGGAGCAGTTTTGGGTTTGGCTGTCTTACTCCTTCCAGTCAGGGTGTGATTTTTCATCTGATGGTGTAGGCATTCTCAAAGAACTAAACACGCATTTTGTCCTGGAGCTAAAATTATATCACATCTGATCACTTTCACTTAAAGATAATCACTGGCTGGCCAAAGAATGATGCAGCTAGTTCTGAATAAGGCTACTAACATGTGTCCTCAGAAGAGGACATGCCTCTGGCTAAATCTTGGAGGTCAATGATGGGTTCTTGACTTCTGTCTCCAGCCACTTGATGAGAATCTGGTTCACCTCAGCAGGTCTGGAAGAGAAATAAAGATCAGGTCAACCCATCTGAACCCACTGTCCTAACCTGGCAGACCTGAGCTGGGCAGAATGAAGCTGAACAGCTCATAGATCAGGTGACCGTGGAATCATGCTTTTCCCCCTACCCCAGAGACCCCAGGCTCCTTACTTCTCTATCTGTGTCCAGTGAGCACAGTCCTTGATGTGTCCCCTTTTCAGGTTAGGGATCTGCAAGAAAACGCCATGCAGGCAGATGAGCAGCAGAACGCTAAAAGGGCTGGTTTGGGGCCCGTGCTCTGCCCAGCAGGGCCATCTGAGAGGAGACCCTTTCCTCTATGATTTCCACAGACCGCCTTTGGAGGACCCTTGTGTCATTCAGGCCAGGAATGACAGAGAGACCTCATCAGTGCAGGGAAAGGGAGCATCGAGGGGGCATCCAGTGAGGTCAGCAACGAACCTGGGTCAGGGCAGGACTTTCGCTGACCCCCAACCAGCCCCTCGGGGATGTCCGCCTCTGCTGCCTCCCTTCTGGTACCAGTGCTCTCTTCTATGGACACTCTGATACCCACTGTAGCGGGCTATTCCCTTACCCACTTTTCCATGTTCTTGGTCAGTTGAGGACGGAGCACGACGTCCTTCTCAGCTGTGACCATCAGAGCTGGGACCAGGATCTGGGGAAAACCCATCTCATGAGAAGGCGTTTGCCCTGCGCTGGCTCTGCTCCCACCAAGCTTTTCAAGGAAGGCTCATCAGAATTTGGGTCTATCAGTGCAGTGGTGTGTGTGTGTGTGTGTGTGTGTGTGTGTGTGTGTGTTGTGTGTTAGAAGGGTCAGTGCAGCTGACCTTGTCTGTATCTCAATTAGCTCACAGAACCAAATCAGTGGCATCAGGAAGGAAAAATAGATATTCTTAAAGGACAAGACTCCTTTTGATTTAATAAGATAATGCCAGGAGCTGGAGAGATGCCTTAGTGGTTAAGAGCGCTTGCTGTTCCTGTGAAAGATCCAGGTTCTATTCCAAAGACAGGATTTGGTTCCCAGCAACCCACATGGCAGCTGGCAGCCACCAGCCGATCTGATGCCCTCTTCTGGCCGCTGAGGGCATTGCGTACATTTGTTGCACATAGAAACATGAATGAACAACCTCCCCCCCTCCCCCCGCCACACACACCAAGAAGACAAGATTCAAGAGCATGAGTGGGGCAGCCGTGACAGTTACCCGAGTACTACCAGAAGGGGTAGATATGACACATCCCTAGGAGCTCCAGGGATGCTGAGAGTCACAGACTCTCTTCTCACTCTGCAGTTTGGTTTTCTCTTCCTGTCTTTCTCCTTTCAGTGCTAAGGGTGGAGCCCAGAGCCTCACACACACCCGGCCAGTGCTCTGCCATGGAGCTGTGGTCTCCACCCCATTAACTTTAGTCTGAGTCAGGGTGTTGCTGGGTAGCGATCCTGCTGACCCACACTGAAGTACCCGGGATTACGTGCATGCACCGGATGTCTGACATTTCTTTTTAAGTCGCTTCTAAGCAGCCTCAGGCCGACCTGGCTGAGCGCCTTGCTCCTCATCACTCTCCCTCAGGGACCCGTGAAGTTCAAAAGTGCTGCTGCTGCTGCTGACAGTGATTCCGGCCTGAGCACCACCCTGCTCACCCTTCAGAGTCCTCTGTGCTTCCCTCCATCCCTGGACCCCTCTGTTCTATGGGACTGCAGCCTGGCCATATGTGCCAGTCACAGATGACCATGAGGACAATGACGGTGAGTATTAGCTGAGGAACTACTTTGTGCCAGGGCCCTCCCTCAAAGCTTCTTGTGCACCGACCCATTTCTCAGCGGCACAGCTCTGAGGCAGGC
The DNA here is from genome assembly GCF_907164565.1 of Psammomys obesus. Taxonomy (NCBI): domain Eukaryota; kingdom Metazoa; phylum Chordata; class Mammalia; order Rodentia; family Muridae; genus Psammomys; species Psammomys obesus. The sequence goes on from NW_026591086.1 coordinate 4,202,512, forward strand.
GCTGCTCTTGCCATTTCTTTACTGCAGAAAAAACAACAGAGCACCAGCTTGGTGATGTGATCTTGATATTCCCAGTCATGCAGGGATTAGATCTAGACTGTTTATAAGCACCCCATTACAAGTACTGTAAAAGGAGGTAACTGGGCCCCTAGAGGAGCCGATGAAGCCCTGGCTTCTAAACTAATGTGCTGGTTAAAAAAAAAATATACACAAGTTTTGTGTTTTAACATTTAAGATGCAAAACTATTATCTTTATAGACCGAGAGATTGAAAACCATCATCATCTGGCAGACAAATGAGGAAACTGAGATTCAAGATAAAATCAAGAGGTGACATAATCAGAGGCAAAAGCCACCTCTGTTTATGAGCCTAGCATGCCTCTGTGGATCGGTGCCATTGTCCCTGTCATCCCTACAAGTGACCCTGGCCAGTCTGCAGCCATGACCAGGGCTGCCGCCAGGAGACTCAAACATCCATATAATAGTGTCATTGCCTGGCCAGGGTCCTACATCCTTAGCACCAGAAGCTAGTCCAGGGCTCTCACCAGCAAGAGGCCCTAACCAGAAACCCTGAGTGGGGTCCACCCCAACCCCAGAGGCAAGGAAGAAGCCAAGATCCCTGTGCAGAACCCAGGTCTTGCCAGGTGGGAGCACAGTAAAGGCAGCTCTGGGATCCTGTGTGTGTGTGTGTGTGTGTGTGTGTGTGTGTGTGTGTGTGGTGTCTCCGTGTGAGGTGTGTGTGTGTGTGTGTATGTGTGCACACATTTGTGTGTATGTCTGGTGTGTGTGTTACATATATGCATATCTGGTGTCTGTGTGTGTGGTATATGTAAGTGTGTGTGTGTGTGTGTGTTTGTGTGTGTGTGTGTGTGTGTGTGTGTGTGTGTAGCAGTGCTCACATGCTCACCTTTCGTCCCAACCCGGTACAGTTCCACTTCCAGTTTCTTTCTACGTTCCGATACCAGTTCAGGGGACCTCTGCGGAGGGGATCAAATGGCAATGCAGGTGAGCTTCCAGGAGCCAAGCTCTGTTGGCTCACAGTGACCCTCGGACAATCATGCTGCAGCACACGAAGAGTGGGTCCCTCCCCCCCACTGCCTCTTCCCACCTGCTGCTTCCTCAGTGAGGCCGAGGACAGAAACTCTTCCACCAGGCTGGTACCTCTGAGAGGATTTGGGGGCCACCAGAAGCTGACCCTATGAGTTATCCTCATCTTCAAGGTATGTACCAGAGAGTGGAGACCTGGGTCGGCCCATGCTCACACAGAAGCCACATTCCTGCCCCAGGAAGCTCAGTGAGAAGGGACATTGCAGATGGGAGATAGTACAAAGGCACCATAACGAATGCACATTTGGGCTCACACGGGTTTTGCTTCTCTGAAGACAGAATGTAGGCATGTCTCAATTCTTGCAGGAGCTGTGGTGGCTGCAAGCCAACTAAAAACCTCTGCCTTTTGGGGGACCCACAAACACAAGAAGGAACAAACTAGATACCCGAAAGGAAGCTGCGCACGACAGGTAGTGAGCCTCCTGGCACTGGGGGCATTCAATTGCAGGGCAGGTCACTATGATGATCACGGGAGCTGTCGTGGGAGTAACTGCCTCCCTCTTCCAAGAGCTGAGCACCCTTCCACCCTGTCTGGGGTTCCCTTCTTTTTACCTGAAGCCAGTCTTCTTGAACTGCTGTGCATAAAACTCGATTTCCTCCTCAGTAATAATCCTGCTAGGGCTGAGATTTTCTGAAGTGTCAGCAAGGACTCCTGCAAAAAGACAGCTGTGTTCTCTCCCACTGCAGGCCAAGTGGTTCTAAAGCTGCCGTTCCCAGTGGATATTGCCCCCATCTGAACATGAGGTGAAAGGTCACATGTGCCTTTAATGCCTGTCCATCTGCCCTCTCTTCACTGACTTCCTCGGGGATCCTCCCAACTTGGGGTTCTCAGTATAGAGTGCCATGTTGTCTTCGGAGGTAGGCAGGATCCTGGAAGTGCCCTTAAAGGCATCTCAGGGACAGACATAGCGTTTCACACTACAACCCTAGAAGCAAAGGAGGCAACCACTCCAGGCTTTGATGCTAAATGTCAGAGGAGCAGGAGTCTGCCTCTCTGCTCAACTCTGAGCACTCTGTGGGCAGCACCCCAGGACAGGCCTCCCAGCCAGGTACTCAGGACACAGAGTCGACAGACGAGCAAGGGACTGAGAAGAAGAGAGGCAAGGAAGCAATTATCCACAGAGGAGAAGGACTCTAGGGTCAGGCCCCAGCTCAGCCTCTTGACACAGGTCAACTTCCTAAGACCCGCTTCCTCCGTTTGTAACCAAGAGGTCCCAGAGGGACAGCATTAATAGTGTCAGTGACCATCGCTACTTAGATACGAATGGACAGTAGTGAGGAGGCCATCCCAGATCTGACTTTAGCTAAATCCTGCTCAGCAGGACCAGCATGGTCCTCGTGAGTGGGAACAGGAGTGATCAGAAGAGGCCCACGGGGTGGAAGGGCCAGTGGAAATTTAGGTGGGGTCTAATACCATCTGCCTCTCACACGCTGGTGGCGTTGCAGCGACCACCTCTCCATCCTGGGATGGGGTCCTCATGAGAAAGGGACAGATTGCCCCAGATACTCTCCACAACTCCTCAAAGCATCTCAGGGCTCTGACACTCAGCACCCTATTGGGAAGACTTAGGGTGGTATCATTAGTCATTAGGGGACCTTGGTTGGGCAAGTCAAAGCTCAGAACAGCAGGGCAAGCTTGAGGCTCCTTCTGGGACAGAAGGGAGAGGGAAGCATTAACATTCTGCTGCTGCAGCCCTGCTGTCCCCTCCCCCTCCAGGGATACCTCTTACCCAATTCAGTGGCTTTATGCAAAGCAAGGAAACCCTGTGGGAAGAGAAGTCAGGGAGGGCATCGTGAGTGAGGTCAAATAAGAAGACTGTAACTCAAAACCAATCACAGCAGAACTCTTGCATGGTGGGCTCTGTGTTAAAGTATACAGGAATGGAAGCCGGAAACCAAGGATAGCACAGAACACTGGGCACTGTGTGCTCCAGGCGTGTCCTGTGCATGACACCTACGACTCATAGATGAGGCACTACCATGAGAACTACCATGAGATAACTAGGAATGACAGCCAATACCAAAATAGAATAATTAATGACAGCAATCCTGGAATAGACTCCACCCACCCCACCCCACCTGTCAACATGGAGCAGATTCACACCAGCAGGATGATGTGAGATTTCATTACACTTCTCAGTGAGGCACACAACGTATCACTCACAAATTATCTGTAAAATTTGCCGTTTGGTATTATTGGATCATAGCTGGCCAAGAATAACTGAATTCATAGAAACTGAAACAGTAAATGGGCCTGTGCTATAACACACACGCTAAACTTGGAAAGCAGCAGAGGAGCCTCTCAGGGTCAGAGATGACGGAGCTGAAGCTCCCATCCACAGCTACTGCAGTCACTTGAAGATCTAAGCAATGGCTTGGTCTTGCCAGCCATTGGCAGCAATGAAGTGAGAGTTCAGCCTTGCAGAAGGTAGGGACTGGGAATGAGCAGCTCCCTGCCCTGCCACAGAGGAAAGCTGGCAAGCCGGCCTCCTCAATATGCAGAAGCATCCGCAGAAGGGTACGATGAAAAGGTCTGCCCATGCCAGGCAGAGGGAAAGTTTATTTGCCTCAGTTTGGTACTAAGAGCAAACCGAAAGGTGTCCCTACAATTTCATCATCAGAGGCCTGCCTTCACAGGTGCATGCATTTGAATTTACACCGGTCGTGTGATCTGGAAACTCCGGAAGTGTGATGCAAACAGAGAAGTGAGCCTGGTTGGTAATGTCACCAGAACATGGGACAAATAATGCTGAACCACCTACGAGAGTGGGTCCAGAGTGCATAACAAACAGGCTGGTACAGGTTAAATGTCACTAAAGATGAGCTCACAAACCAACAGAAAGCGCGCACGCACACACAAACACACATACACACAGGCACATGCATGCACACACATTCGAACACACACACACACACACACACACACACACACACACACACACACACACACCTTACCTGCTCATCATGTGCTCGGAAGAAGCTTTTGAAAGTTCGACTCAAGTTCTTTTCCAGTTCAGCCTCGGCCACTCCCTACAACAGTCAAGAAAGCAAAAAAGATCCCTTCAGGATGCTCTGGAAACCGAGGCCTTCTCTCATCTGACAAATGGCCAGGAGCCCCTAGCTTGTGTCCCATCCAGCCCACATTTTGTTAGAATGACATTCCTTGAATTTTTTATTCTGAGCTGTATGTTAGAAAAAGGTTAAACTAGAATAGAAGATGCTACCAGGGATGCTTCCAGAGAGGTGGGTTTGTGGACGATGCTATTTTTATATTGCCTGGATTCCCACGATGAGGTATGACTTGCAAGGAGGCTGCTACAGATTTAAGCTGGCGGCCAGGCTCTGAGAAGATACATGGTGAGACATCTCTGTTCGAAGCTTCCGCTCATGCTTCTCCATTTGACTGGAGGAACATCAACCACCTTCTTTAATTTGGTCCTAAATCGGTCAGACCTTTAGAGTGCTATCAGGGTTATCTTCCTACGGACAGGGCAGCAAATTTCCTTTGTTAGGAAATTCAGTCCTTGGTGGTGACAAATTACCAGGTCCTTCTGTCTCGTGAGAGTGTTATTACAGATAATTGCTTATCTATTATGGGCCATGACAAGCTCTTAAACGCCTTCTGATCCAGAGGCCAGGAAGGAGGAATAACTAGGTAGAAGAAGCATAGAGGTCCACACCTCCCAATACCCTCTCTACTTACATTTCCTCTATATCATCCTTTAAAATTTAACATACATAATTATGAGCTTACTTATGGCAAAACGGAGATGGCCTTGTAATGTGGAGGGGGACTGGTCATTGCAAATACAGTCAAATGTCAGAAATACTATGCCTGGTATTTCTTGGGAAGTACTCATGTTCACTAACTCATCCCGTGAATGCTGTTTAATTCCCTCTTGTGCCAAAGAAAGGGTTCTTGGGGTTAGGCAGGTGGCAAACCCCTTGAGAATAAAGCAGCAGCAAGGCCTGTAAAGTAAGTGACAGTTTACAACGATTACCCAAAAGGCAACAGGTTGCTTTTACTGAAGGAGAGAACACTGGAGCTGGACTGGAGAAGATGAGCAGGGCTTGCCTGTACAGACGGAGGAAGGGTCCTCCAAGGCACAGGCTTGCTGGACTAGGGGATGAATACCATGCTAATGGGTCTGAAATGCCTCCCCGACAGGGAGGGCTAGAGAGACAACTCAGCTGGTTACTACTTGTCTTGTAAGAATGGGGATGTGAGTGTGATGTCTAATGCCCAGGTAAAGAAGCTGAGTAAGGTGGCATCGATTGCAAGCCCAGCTACCGCAAGGTAGGAGCAGGATCCCTAGAGCTTCCTGGCTAGCCAGCCAGGTCTAGGCAAGCAAGCCCCAGGCCAGTGAGAAGAGAGCAAGAGGTCTCCTGACAAAACAGCTGGGTATACTTAGGGTAGCCTTCAGAAGTTCTAGACCATCTTGGAATTAACACAGAATTGGGCATGTGCATGACCTTTTCTGGGCAAGAGACTGTAACTTTTGCTAACTCCCCAATAATTCACTGGAGAGTCAATCACTGGCCTAGTTGCTCCAGGCTTGGATTTGGGAGCATCTCCTCACTTGGGTGGATGTTTAGAATGCAGCTCCCAGCAGCTCCACAGAACCAGACTTCATTTTAGCAACAATCCCCCAGTGGACCTGCACCCCAGGTTCTGATGTCCAGCGCAATGGAGGTCACACAGCACCTAGCAGACCCTAGCCACATTTCCCTCCATATACCCATGAGCTTCAGACCAACATGAAGCCTATACCTGATGCAGAACAGAAGCCAAAGGTCAGTCTGGGTTACAGAGGCATAGAGAGTACTAGTCAGCATTGACCACAGCTGATGGCATCGTACAGTTCCTACAGCTGCCAAGGAATAAAACTAGCACAAAAGGGGACCAACATCAAAGACACTCCAATGGCTAAAGGTTTTCCCCACCAGATACACCAGGGCACAACAGAAAACAAGGTTCTGAAAGCCTAGCTGGAGTCACACTTCACTCATGTTCCTTCCTTGTATGTTTCCACTCCTACCTGTCCAGCTCCATCCATTGAGCCTTTTCTGGGCATTCAAATATATTTTGCTTTGTCAATGGGAAGGAAAAATAAGAATGAAGCAAGGCAAGGTGTTTATGGGGTTGAGAGCAGCCCAAGGCAGGACAAGACAGAGAAAATTAGTGGAATAAGGAAGAGGGAAGACATTTTAGTATGTTTACCCTGTGTTATCTGGCTAATATCCACTTATAAGTGAGGATATACCATCAGTGTCTTTCTGGTTCTGGGTACCTCACTCAGGATGATCTTGTCTAGTTCCATCCATTTGCCTGCAAATTTCATGATTTCCTTGTTTTTAATAGCTGAGTAATATTCCATTGTGTAAATGTACCACAATTTCTGTATCCATTCTTTGGTTGAGGGACATCCAGGTTGTTTCCAGATTTTGGCTATTAGGAATAAAGCTGCTATGAACACAGTTGAGCAAATGTCCTTGTTGTATGGTGGAGCATCTTTCAGATATATGCCCAGGAGTGGTATAGCTGGGTCTTGAAGTATGACTATTCTGAGAAAGCGCCAGATTGATTTCTAGAGAGCTTGTACAAGTTTACATTCCCACCAGCAATGGAGGAGGGTTTCCCTTTCTCCACATCCTCGATAGCATGTGTTGTCACTTGAATTTTTTATCTTAGCCATTCTGATGGGTGTAAGATGCAATCTCAGAGTCATTTTGATTTGCATTTTTCTGATACCTAAGGATGTTGAGCATATTTTTAAGTGTTTCTCTGCCATTCAATATTTTTCTGTTGAGAATTCTCTGTTTAGCTCTGTAACCCATTTTTAAATTGGATTATTTGGTTGATTGATGTTTAATTTCTTGAGTTCTTTATATATACTGGATATTAGTCCTCTGTCAGATAAAGGGTTGGTGAAGATTCTTTCCCTATCTGTAGGCAGTCATTTTGTTCTGATGATGGTGTCCTTTGCTTTACAGAAGTTTTTCAGTTTCATGAGGTCCCATTTGTTAATTGTTGATCTTAGAGCCTGGGCTGTTGGTGTTCTGTTCAGGAAGTTGTCTCCTGTGCCAATGAATTCAAGACTTTTTCCCACTTTTTCTTCTAACAGGTTTAGTGTGTCTGGTTTTACGTTGAAGTCTTTGATCCACTTGGACTTTCATTTTGTGCAGGGTGATAAAGGAGGATCTATTTGCATTTTTCTACTTGTAGACATCTGGCTAGACCAGCACTATTTGTTGAAGATGCTCTAGGATACACATACCAAAATCTACAGACCTAAAGAAGCTAAACAACAAGGAGGACCCTAGGGAGGATAGGCAAACAGATATAGGCAGAAGGCAAACAGGATAGACACTAGAAGCAGCAGAAGAGAGGAAACAGGATAAGAGTCTACCATAGATGTCCTCTGAAAGATTCCACCGAGCAGGGAATTGGAGCAGATGCAGAGACTCACAGCCAAACTTTGGAGAGAGTGCAGGGAGTCTTATAGAAGAAGGGGGATAGAAGGATGTGGAAGGGACAGAAGCTCCACACACACACAAAACAACAAAGCTAAAAACTCTGGGTCCAGGTTGGCCAGCAGAGACTGATGCATCAATCAAGGACCATGCATGGAGAGGACCTAGACCCCCTGCTCAGATGTAGCCCATGGCAGCTCAGTCTCCATGTGGGTTCCCTAGTAAGGGGAACAGGGGCTGTCTCTGACATAAACTCAATGTCCTGCTCTTTGTTCACTTCCCTCTGACAGGGCAACCTTGCCAGCCCACAGAGGAAGAGGATTCAGGCAGTCCTGATGAGAGCTGTTAGGCTAGGGTCAGATAGTAGGGGAGGAGAATTCCCCTTTTCAGTGGACTAGCGAAGGGGGATGGGGAGAAGAAGGAGGGAGGGTGGGACTGGGAGGAGATAAGGGAGGTAGTTACAATTGGAATATAACTTGAATAAATTGTAAAAATGAAATGAAATAAAATAAAATAAAACATGGGGAAAAAAAAAGAAAGACGGAAGAGACGTTCCCTTCAGGCCCTGATTTCAATTTCTCTTTGGTTGAGAATGTCACCTGAGATAACAATGAAAACCCCGCCATCCCAAATGTGAAGATGCTCCCTTTTCTCAAAGACAAGAGCATCAGAGCAGCTCATGGACACTCTCTGCTTAAGGCCTGAATGTGTGTAGTCTTTGAGTTTTACCTCCTCGGTGTCTGTCATTCTCAAACGTGAGCTATGCACTGCACAAACCACCTCACAGCGTCACTGACAGAAGAAAATTCTTAAGAATAAGAAAAAGGAGTAAATCAATTCAGTTCATGAGCGTCAGTACTGCAGCTGAAGCCATGTGTGTTAGACTCTAAAGGCCATCCTTTAATGCTGGCCCTGGGGCTCAGAAGGAGCTGTCCCTTCCTTGCAGGGCTGACAAAACATTTATCCTGGTGAAAATGCAGTCTTCCTCAAATATTCAGGAGCACAAGCACTCTCAAATCTTCTGTTCTGGCCTTCACCTTTGTCCTCCTCTCCCTGTCAGCAAGATGGACTCTGCTGCGGATGAGCAGAACCACTTATGTATGTGCTTTCTGAGTCTCATCACCCCTTGGTATCTGTTTACTTTTCTAGGCACCAGGTCAGAGCCCTGTGGAGGCCTCTGCAGGGCCCCAGACACTGACACATGCCCCTGTCCTCATCCTCAGCAGCTGCTGCTGGGGCAAGGCTGGCTCTCTATAAATAAGAACCCTGACCGAGGTCGATCCGCAGGCTGGGCAGGCTCTCATCCATCACTGCCAATCTGCAGCTTCCCGTTGCTGTTTCTCGCCTGGCATTCATCACCTTGCAGAAGGCGTCCATTGATTCTCTGTTGTAATTGAATCTTACAAACGAGCGGGCTCGTAATTAACAAGCCAACATGGCTTTCATCAAACATCTCCAACTGCAAAGTCAGCACGTGGGGATGACCAATGTCCCCACTTCTTCCCTACCATGGGCACAGATCCAGGGTCAGTCCGCCTCAAGGGGCACCATGTTCAGAACCAAACAAGGTGACCTCTTCCAGTGTCAGAGGGCCCCAGGACTGTGATCACCACGTGGCTTTGTGCATGTGGCTGTAGGCGTCTCCTTTCTGAGAACATTGGCTCAGCCCTGCTGTACCCCAGGGCCATCCACAGATGTTGCAAGAGCAAGGTGAGCCCTGGCCCTCAAGGCGAGAGAGGAGCACACACATAGCAATGTGGGACTGAACAGGTAGAGCTCTTGGACGGTGGTGGGAGGAACAGGGCTTCCTCAGGAGGTGGGGATTCCTGAAGGAGGCGTGGCTTCTGCCTGCTTGGTTCAGAAGTCTTCCCACGGTCCAGCTCAGTTCACTGGTTAGCATCAAGGACAGACTCTTGAGCTTTCTGACCAGGAGAACTCACAGCATTCTCAGAGAGCCCCTGTCAGAGGCCTTGTCAGACCCCATCACAAGGATCGCCACAGTCCAGGGCTGTTTTAGAAAGTCATCTTTGTGGAACTTGTGCTGCTACCTAGAAAAAACTTTTTCAGCACCCTCGAGTGCCTGCTGTGGGGTGCCTGCTTTGGCTGTCGGTGCCATTTCACAAGGCTCAATTGTCAGTGAGCAGAGTACAAGGTCCCTAGCAAGAGCCTGAGACTAACATCTTCAAGTGAGCACTCAGCCCCTGGCCAACACATCACAGAGGCAGCAGAAGCCAGCCTGACACCATCACCTGCTCCTCAGCCTGTGGCCTCCCTGACAGACACAGAGAAATGTTCACCTACTGAAAAAGGACCCACTGGATCTGTGGTCGGCATGCCTGAGTCTGTCTGCAAAGTCATTTCTAACTAATGCTTCAGAATATTTAAGAGACAGAGAGAAGCTGAAAGAGGGAGGAAGGGTGGAGTGGGGAGAGGGAGGGAAGGAGAGCAGAACAGAAGGAGGAAGAGAAAGAGAAGAGAAGATAAGAGAAGAGGAGGGGAGGGAAGAGGGAAGGAGGGAGGGGAGAGGAGAGGAGAGGAGGGAAGGAGGGGAGAGAAGAGAGGAGAAGGGAGAAGAGAGAAGAGAAGAGAAGAGAAGAGAGGAGAGGAGAGGAGAGGAGAGGAGAGGAGAAGAGAAGAGAAGAGAAGAGAAGAGAAGAGAAGAGAAGAGAAGAGAAGAGAAGAGAAGAGAAGAGAAGAGAAGAGAAGAGAAGAGCAACAACATTGGTATCATTGCTCTTGGTGCTCCCCACACCTACCGGTTCTTGAAAGTACAGCTGATAATTTAAAACGGAGAGGGACCTGATCGCTTTCATAGGGGAAACCTCAGGATTTGGAGGCGAGAATGGAGTATTCAAACTGGCCACGGCCCTGCAGGAAGAAGCAACATTAAAGCAGAGAATCTGGTGAGGAGACGGACAGGACTCAGAAACGACATTTCAGGCTGAAATGGAAGCTGAAGTGAGGTCTCAGTCTGGCAGTGAGTGGAGGGCGGGATTAGGTTCCTGACCTGTGGGGGTTTCCCCCACTCTATTGCAGCTATTTTTTAAAAAAAAACTACCTGCCTTAGACACACACATACATATGTGGACACACACACACACACACACACACACACACACACACACACACACACA
>NW_026591086.1:4213235-4215749 GCF_907164565.1 Psammomys obesus
CACACACACACACACACACACACACACACACACACACACACACACACGTATACCCCTTTCTGCAAGTGACTAGAATCGATCACCATAGAACTAAAGGTTAGGGAGCCTGAGATGGAATGAGGGAGGAACTGGAGACCAGGGCATTCTGGGATGTCTCACTCATGTCTGATGCTATTCGGGCAAAACCTCCTTTTGGCCAGTGAAATGTTTCTAAATTTTTTTTTCTGGGAAGAGATTAAATTGAATAAAATAACACATATGGCCTTCTCTAAGCTATAGAGCATGCTTATTTCCATTGGCTTGTTTTCAGCAGCATTGTAATTGCTTATACAGTAACTTTTTGGTAAATCTGATTCTTTAAGAATCAATCTTATTTCCAGTTGAAATGAAAGAGGAGAAACAGGGAAGGGAGGAGTGTGTTGTGAGTGGTGGTGGGGGGTCAGGGAGAGGAGCAGTAATACATACACTTTAGAAGTGTTTTAGGAGGGATCAGGAGAGGTAGCTCAGTGGGTAAAAGCACTTGGTTTACAAACACTGCCCCCGCTAGGTTCTAGGTCACCCAGAAGCTCCCGACAGAGCCTGGATAATAATGACTGTGGACACTGTGGCGGTGACCATGACAGGCCATGGCAGCTGCACGACGCACAGCATTTCCGGATGTGGGCCTGGCTGGCTGCAAGTTCCAGCTGCAGTTTTGTGGTTGAAGGAACCAAGGCCTAGAGGTGACACAGTTTGTCACATGGTCGCTTCTCCCTCCCTCTCTCTCTCTCTCTTTCTCTGTAGCCCAGGGTAACCTTGAACTCACCATCCCCCTGCTTCAACCTCCTAAATGCTGGGATTACAGGCACGTGACACAATACCACTTACTGACTTTGGATTCAGGGTGAACTCTCACTTGCTGCTTAATGGCACGACTCTATAAACCCTCTATCGCTTCTTTATCCACTGCACACGGAGTCAGCCCTGGGCTCCCACAAGACACTCTGGCTCCAAGTTACTTACCTTGTTGTCAATCACTGGGTCAGAGGCTGTTCCCAGGAGTTCAGTAAGTCCACCTTCCCTGTCACATACCTGTTTTCTAGAAGGTTTGCAGAGCAGAGGAGCCTGTAATTCTCAGGGTCCAGCCTGGAAAATCCTTCCCGCATCTGGCTGCTTACCTCACTCGCTCGGGGTGGAAGAAAGCCATGTTCCACACCAGCACACCAGCCCAGTCATGGCCAATGAACACTGCTTGAGGGATTCCCTAGAAAAACGAGAAGGGACGTGCTGAGGATGGATTTCTGGAATGGGGAAGGAGGAGCCCAGTGAGGCCACCAGGAACGCCCAGAAACTCCTCTAAGGCGCGAACCATTCTTACCCCACCTCTCACACAACCCCATCTTCCCTCTGTCTCCGCATACAACTAGGCTTTGAATGAATGTGCTTGGAAGACACTAGTCTGAGTTCTTTCTCTCTCCCTCCTCCCAAAGCAATTTTTGTTTCACCCCCACCTTGTCCCCTAAAAATGCTCCAAGGTCATCACTCACTGCATGATTACAATTTTGCCCTTACTCTTTTGAGGGTAGTTAGCCACAAGAAGTCCACCTTTCATCTCTTCTTCCCTTTCTGCGCTGTTGCTAATGACAACAGCTCCCCTTGACTGAGCACCTACTATATCCAGGAGCTGTGGAGGGTCCTATCCACATCTGGAGTCCTTTCAGCAGTCAGAATGCCTGTTATACAGCTGGGAAGTGATCTGCCTGGTACCACACACGTGGCAAGCGATAGTCACAATTGTGACACAGGTCTCCCCGCATAGACTAAATCAGGCTCTCTTCCCTTCTCCATCATCCTGCCCAGTTGGCCATCTGAGGCCTTTCAGATGCCTTCAGCCTCTCCACCCCTCTGAAGGAGGATCATTGTCTCAGTCCCTGCCATGCTCGGTTCCTTTATAGCTACTATCAAGCTTCCCATGGTGGTCTATGCACAGTCATCTCCCTACTACGTAGCTTCACTAAGTCCCAGCAGGCTCCATCCTGCCTTCCTGTTTGAGGCCAGTACTCATCAGGAGTAGCCTTGTGTGGTTCCCTTAGCTCTCATCATTCTGATGATTTTCAACATCAGGCACTTCCTTCGCCATATTTTTCCTATAGTTTCAGTGAGCCTAGGTTTCCCAAGATGATACTTCCAACTTTGATCTCCTTTGTTTATTACAACTCTGACCTTAGAGACTTTCTGCTTGAATGGACACTGTCCATGGGGAATACATCTGTCCCAGCTGCTTCAACTTCTACCCCTGGGGGCAGGTGCACAGCTGGCCCAGGTTCCTTTCTGTGTCCTACCATATCTGTCTGGGGATGGATACGTGACCATCCTGACCTGAAACCACGAGTCCCTCTTTCCAGTTGGAAATATACTCAGCCAGATAAAAGTTGTGCATTAAGGAGACCACAGAGTAAAGACTGGGCCATGTTCATTTAGACTCCATCACACACACACACACACACACACACACACACACACACACACACACAC
>NW_026591086.1:4215759-4227949 GCF_907164565.1 Psammomys obesus
ACACACACACACACACACACACACACACACACACACACACACACACAGAGAGAGCATAGCCACACACACAGGTGCACACACATGACACTTCAGACCCAATTCCCCTGAGTGGATGCAGCCTTCGTCCTCTCCTGTTTCTGGCACAGTGCCTACTCTTGAACCAGCAGTCAGTCACCTCAGCTGTCTCTCGATCTTATATTCAGTTAGTAAACTAGACCCCTCTGCTCTGTGGCTCTCTATTCTCTCCCTCCATTGCTATCGGCCTAGAACATTTGTATTCTATTCCAGCCTAATGCTGTGAGGCAGAGGGCATGGCAGAGTAGTCTGGGGAATAGTATACACACTCTTCAGGTTACCATGGCCACTAGCTTTCATTCCTGTGGCCCAGCTTGACACTGCCAACAATGTCATCACCGAGTAATGATCTGAAATTCGTCAGGAGAGACTCAAGTTTTAATGAGTTGTGAAATATTAGCTTTTAGATTATTTCTCCACATCTTTACCTGATGCCCATGGTTTCTCCCCCAAGGTAGGAAGCAAAGAAAAGGGATTTGCTTCCCCTTTCTTGAATGAATAGCAAAACACCTACTTCATCTTCATTCTTGGATATATATTTTTAATTTTGGAACTCTCCCCTATCCACCACCACTGCCTGTCTCTCCTGCCTTAGTTCTCTCTGCTCATGGTCACCAACAGCCAACCCCCCAAGGCATCCAGCTTGTCTTTCATTAGCAAGATCCACACAGAATCCTCCAAAGAGCTCAAAGGAATGACTCACCAGCTTATCCAGGAATGTCACCATCTCCTAAAATAAAAAAGGGGGGGCACATAGATATGGCATTAGACAGGTAAGGTGGACAGAAACTTAGCCTCACACATGCCACAGACTCTCAGGGCAAGCCTCAGGGAAACTCCATTAAAACAAAAAAATAGGAGGTCAGTGGGGTAAGTTCTGTGATGAGAGCCCTACCCCTGCCCTGAACCACAGTGCTCCCCCTGTCTCCTGAGACCTTCGAAGTCTCTGATAGGAACCCTGGGTTCTGGCCTGGGGAACCACACATGAACAACTTTACTTCATATTCTGCCATCAATTCTGGGAGCCTGCAGACCCCAAGAAATGGTAACAGCATGGGCCACACACCCTGCTAAAGTACAAGAAAGTTCCTTTGTAGCTGCTCTTTTGCTGCTTTGTGGGTTCTTCTTTCTCCTACCCTTCTCCACCCCTTTCTCCCACCCTTTCTATCCCCTAACACTAGATAAAAGAGAAAAAAAAGGAGAGAGAGGAAAGAAAAGAGATCCCTGAACAAAGTCAGGGATCAGAAGGGGGTGATGTTACTGTTAGACTACTTCCTGCTGACTAGGGGCATCAAGTTCCTGGGGACAAGTTTGACTTTCACCACCATCTAATTTCTTCTTGCTGTTTCTGCTTTGCGTATGACGACTTAACAAATTATGACCAACAACCAACAACTAACCAACAACCCCCCCTCCCCCCACCTCTTGGGGCCCTAGTATTTCTATACCCTCTGAAAAGTCCCCAGAATTCCAAACATCACACCATCGCAGAAACTATCTGCAGCTGGCAAAATCGTGTCTTGGCTAGAGCATGAGGCAACACGTGCACATGTTTCCATTTTAATCCATTTTCCATTTTAATTATATATATATACATAAATATATAAAATATATATATATATTACAGAAGTCAAAGTTCTCAAATTCTCACTATACACCTTTCCACATTCTAGTTCATCACGGAAGTTAGAGTGAGTTCAGTGTCTTCTTCAGACTCCACAAGCTCAGAATCATATTTGGATCCTAAGACCCTTGTAAAACATACAGCCCCAGCCGTTCACTGCAGCTTACACCTGAGAGTGTGACCTGCAAAGGTTAAACCCTTACACCAAAAACCACACACAGCGGAGGGGCCAGCTGGGTGTAGACACACCCCCAAATACTACAGAACTTTAAAAGCTATTATCACTACCCGGCACTTTAAATTTGGAATCCCAAGGCTATAAACATACAGAGGGCTTTTGGGTAGAGTAAAGGCTCCCATCCTAACATAAAAACCACAGAGGCATCTTGCAGGACTCTCACAGAAGCCAAAAGATGGCAGCCACCTAGGCGTTCGTCAGCAGAAAATTAGGGACACCTACACAAAGGAATACTCGTCAGACACAACAGGGTGAAATCAGCTTATCTGTGGCAGCACGGGGAGCGCGATGCTGAAATGAAATAAGCTGAGAGAAAGAGAGAAGTTTCAAGAGACCTCCTGTACGGAAAAGTGACTATAAATTAGTGATGATGGATTCGCGCAGGATGTCAGGTAACTGTCCTGTGCTGCCACCATAAAATGATGACTATGTGAGGAGACACATCTGTCAGTTACCTAGACGTGACCGTTCCACAATGGCTATTAAACATCTTGTTATGTTGACGGAACACATTACCTTTCAATTAAAGATTTAAAAAAAAAAAAAAAAACAACAACAAATGAAAGGAGGGCCCAGCTTTACAAAAGCTAAGAGCTATTTGATGAACTGCCACACAAATTTAGGAGTTGAGGGAGATGGCTTTCCGAGATACCTAGAAAACTACGGTGAGAACGCTTTATAGGCACCTGAAGACAAGCAGTGATAAGAGCCTTCACTGCATTTTCTCCCACCCTGTACTTGAAACCAATTTCAGCTTTTAAAACGCAACTTTACATTGAAGTTATCGTGTTGGTTTTTAAAAAGAGTGCTCTAAACATAAGTCACACGCCTTATAATTAGCCCGTTTAAAGTCCACGCTTGAGTGGGTTTGGCATAATCAGAGCTGTGACACTGTTGAAACCATCCGGCATCTGCCCTGAAGGGAAGCTCTGTACCCAGCAGGCTTCCCTTTCCGTTCCCGTTCCCTTGTGTCTTGGCGGCCGTTAATCTAAGCTCCCTCTGGAATGCCTGTTTTCAGCATTTCATGTAAGGGAGTTCCAGGTATGTGGCTTGTGTGTGGCTTCTGCTTAATTTTGTAGCTTCCGGATTCACTCTTTCGGGGACACACTCCACTTCTTCACTACCCTTCCAGGGCACAAATTATGGCGTAGTACCCTCCCACCCATCAACTGGTGGTGTTTGGGCTGTTTCCACTTGCAGCTACTAGGCATGGGGCTTCTTTGAACATCACCAGTTTTTCATCATCAGTTCTCTTGGGCTAGTTCCTGGTAGTGGATGTACTATTGATACCTCAAAGACAGGAGGAGAGGGATTTCTCTCTTCATCTCCTTTGTTCTGGCCCTGGGACCCCCTGCAGGTGTGAGGGGTTTTGTTTTTGTTTTTTTTTTTTGTTTTTTTTTTTTTTTTTTTTTTTTTTGGAGGAACCCAGAACACCCATCCTGAGAACAGATTCTGACCGAAATAAGTGGGAGGCCGGGTGAGTGGATGGTGATCGGGTGGGAGAAGCACCTCCAGTGACTTCCTGGGAGATCTGAACAAGACAGGGAATAGGAGAGTCACAGCTGGGAAACTGAGGCAGGAGAACAGCTCTGCCTGGAAGCTGGGCATTGAAGCCACAGTTTACACCCAACGCTGGTGGCTGGTGGTGCTCAGGGCAGGGAGGGAAGAGTGGAGGACGGAAGACTTCGACTCTGGATCTACCCCTTGTCACCCAGGAGCAGCAACCTTAGGCTGTAACACACTATGCTCCGCAAGGGCTGGTTGCCACTTACAACTCTCACCTCCTTGTTCGGTGAGAATCAACACCCAAATGCTGGGCCCTGTGCTCTCTCAGGGTTTAAATGGACACCCACGTTTCTGGCTTATGTCGAGGAGAAATTCAGGACGGAAACGACACGGCAGATGTCACAGGAGAGGTTTCTTACCTTGCACAACACTTCCATGGCATATTCTTCTACTTCTGAAATTAGAAATGAATGACTGAGTGGATAAAAAAAAATAAGTAAATAAATGCCAGGCCACAAAAACAGAAAGGAGGATCAATGGAACCGCATAGAAGACCCAGAAATAAACCCATACACCTATGAATACTTGATTTTTGACAAAGAAGCCAAAACCATTCAATGGAAAAAAGACATCATCTTCAACAAATGGTGCTGGTCCAACTGGATGTCCACATGCAGAAAAATGAAAATAGATCTATATTTATCACCCTGCACAAAACTAAAGTCCAAGTGGATCAAAGACCTCAACATAAAACCAGATACTCTAAATCTGTTAGAAGAAAAAGTGGGGAACAGCCTAGAACTCATTGGCACAGGAGACAACTTCCTGAACAGAACACCAACAGCACAGGCTCTAAGAGCAACAATCAATAAATGGGACCTCATGAAACTGAAAAGCTTCTGTAAAGCAAAGGACACTGTCATCAAAACAAAACGCCTGCCTACAGATTGGGAAAGAATCGTCACTAACCCTTTATCTGACAGAGGACTAATATCGAGTATATACAAAGAACTAAAGAAGCTGAAAAGCAGCAAACCAAGTAATCCAATTAAAAAATGGGGAACAGAGCTAAACAGAGAATTCTCGACAGAGGAATATCGAATGGCAGAGAAACACTTAAAAAAATGCTCATCCTCATTAGCCATCAGGGAAATGCAAATCAAAACGACCCTGAGATATCACCTTACACACATCAGAATGGCCAAGATGAAAAATTCAAGGAACAACACATGCTGGAGAGGTTGTGGAGAAAGGGGAACCCTCCTCCACTGCTGGTGGGAATGTAAACTGGTACAACCACTCTAGAAATCTATCTGGCGCTTTCTAAGACAATTAGGAATAGTGCTTCCTCAAGACCCAGCTATACCACTGCTAGGTATATACCCAAAGTTTGCTCAAGTACACAAAAGGGATATTTGCTCAACCATGTTTATAGCAGCATTATTTGTAATAGCCAGAACCTGGAAACAACCCAGATGTCCATCAATGGAGGAATGGGTACAGAAATTGTGGTATTTTTACACAATGGAATACTACTCAGCAATCAAAAAGGAGGAAATCATGAAATTTGCAGGCAAATGGTGGGAGCTAGAAAAGATCATCCTGAGTGAAATATCCCAGAAGGAGAAAGACAAACACGGTATATACTCACTTATATAGACCTATAAGATATGATAAACATAATGAAATCTATACACCTAAAAAAGATAATCAAGAGAGCGGACATGGGGTAAGATTATCAATCCTCGTTTAGAAAGACAGATGGGATGCACATTGAACATATGACAGGAGTCTACTGAGTGTATTTGAAAGACTCTAACTAGCAGTGTTTTCAAAGCAAAGACTCATGACCAAACCTTTGGCAGAGTTCAGGGAATCATAAGAAAGAAGGGGAGTTAGTCTGATGAGGAAAGGATAGGAGCTCCACAAGGACCAATATCTGGGCACAGGGTCTTTTCTGAGACTGACATGCAACCAAGGACCATGTATGAATGTAACCTAGAACCTCTGCTCAGATGTAGCCTGTGGTAGCTCACTAACCAATTGGCTTCCCATAGTGAGGGGAACAAGGACTATTTCTAACAGGAACTCAATGACTGGCTCTTTGGCCTCTCCACCCCCCAAGGGAGGAGCAGTCCTGTTAGGCCACAGAGGAGAGCTTTGCAACCAGTCCTGAAGATACCTGATAAAACAGGATCAGATGAATGGGGAGGAGGTCCCCCCTATCAGTGGACTTGGCAAGGGGCACGGTGGAGATGAGGGAGGGAAGCAGGGACTGGGAGGGAATGAGGGATCGGGACACGGCTGGGATACAGAGTTAATAAAATGTAACTGATAAGAAAAAAATAAAATTAAAAAAAAAATGCCAGGCATGTTGGTACACACCTTCAATCCCCAGCATCTAGGAGGCAGAGACAGGCAGATCTCTGTAAGTTCAAGACTATCCCGGTCTACATAAGGAGACCCTCACACAGAGAGAGGGAAAAGGGGGGAAAGAAAGAGGAAGAGAGATGTGCAGAGAAAGAGAATGTGATTTTAACTTTATAAATAAGAAGTCCCCTTTATTAAAAAAAAAAAAAAACCTTTCACTATGTTGATTCTGTTTACTTTTTAAGTCTATTTTCAGTTGGGTTTTGAATATAAGATAAAAGTCCGTTTTGATTCTGTTTGGGCTTGTTTTTTGTTTTTGTTTCTGTCACGTATTGAAGAGCCAGCTCCTCCTTGTGGTATGTTCCTGGGACTTGTCAAAGGCCAGTTAACTCTGTGTGTGTTTTACTTCTGAGCTCTCTCGTCTGCTCCACTTTTCATACTGCTATCATAGTCTTCATACTGGAACCGTACCACTTAACTACTGTGAACCTGGAACAACGTTTGAAATCACAACATTTAATTTCAAATCCCTACAGCTTTGTGCTTTTTCTCAAAACGCATCCAACTTTTTGTGGATACGTGTTGTGCTTCATGAGTTATAGAATTTCTCTATTTCTGTCTAAAAATATGCCATCGAGCACTCTGGAGGGAGGGCAAGGAAGCAAATTTGAAGCCAAGATGAAGAGTAAACCCTCAGGGGGAAAAGAAACTTGCAGTTTTGATAAGGGCTACATGAGACCTGAAGAAGATTGCTTTGGGGAGTAAGTGATTTTTTTTTTTTTTTAAACCAAATAGTCATTCCAGTGAGCACAAAAAAAAAAAAAAAAAAAAAAAAGTGTAAAAAAAAATAACCAAACGACAACAACAAAAACAAATGGTGAAAATATAAGAAAAGTAACAAAATCATTCAGTAACAGTTCTAATCCTTCACTTTCCATCAGTTCTATTAAGAATGTTGCTCCATCACTATATCACGTTTCCCAGCAGACTGTCCTTAGGTAAATACAAAACAAGTGTTCTCTAACTGAAACTGGAAATCTGACTTCCCTGGGCTCTGGAGATGAAAGCTTCCCTTTAGTCATAGCTCAGTTTCGTGTCATTCAGAAGGCAGGAGGCACTGAGCAGACACTGCCACAGTTAGGGAACAACCTACCACACCCTCCAGCATGACATGTCAAGGAGGTCCTGTGAATGGACAAAGCCCCAGTCTGGGTCAACAGGTTTCAGACACGAGCCAGATGTGACAGCTGTGATCATTGTGTAAGGGAGTGGGAAGCAGTTTAGAGAGCCCAGCTGTCAACAGTATCACTGCCCTTTGGAGGAGCTGTGTTAATGCCTGGCTGTATCACGCTCCTGCTTCCACACCTGGGCACTGGGGAGCCATTGGACTAAAAACTCACTAGAACCTGAGACAAATGAAGAGCTCTTCCTATCTGGAAAATGCTCATAAACATGCAAATGGCCTCAGGATTGAGAGGCTATTTAATGCTTACTCTTGGGTCTGTAGCCACAGGGCTTAGATCTGACCTACAATTGTTGCAGAATCCAGCAGTTCTAAAGGCAGGCAGGCACAGGTGTGTGTGTGTGTGTGTGTGTGTGTGTGTGCGTGCGCGCCCATATTTAGAGCAGTGTTAATCAAAGTAGCCAAAAGATGGGGGCCACTGAATGGTTTTTGGTGAAGGAATGTTGTAGTGGTTTGAACACTGAAAACATTCATCCTGAAAGAGAAGAGACGCTGCAATCCAACAAAGATAAACACAGAGGCAAGATACTAGGTGAGATCAGCTAGTCATAAAAGGTTAGCTATTGTATGAGCCTACTGGCATGAGGCAGCAAGAGCAGCCACCTTCACAGAGAGAATGCAGACTAGGTGTGGCCAAGGGCACAGGGCAGGGAAAGCTAAGGAGTTAAATTCAGTCTTTCAGCTACATATATAAAAACCTCTCTAGAAACAGATCCTATAGGATGTATCCAACATTCTGCACCCTTGATGACCAGCAGATGACCTTCTGGTACAAGCCAGTGGCCCTCCTGCGTCACTCAGAGTGTACAAAGGAGGAGCAACCCAGGCCCACAGATACGAGACACTATGGGTGGGAAAGGATCAGGGCTTCATCAGATGTCCTCAAGCTGTACAGGGCAAGCTCAAGGGGGCTGGAGAGAAAGAAGCCATACAGGACACCTACAGGTCCGCCAACTCACCGGGAGGAGAAGATGACTTTCCATAGCCTTTCATGTCTAAAGCTATAACCCGAAATCCCGCCTGGGCCAGAGCAGGGATCTGAAAACAAAACAGTCAAGGGCATGGCAGTATGTCTCCCCAGTCCCTAGCCATGCTCCTTTTTGCATCCCGTCCTCCCATTGTCTTGTAAATGGCTCCACCTAGAGTACCACATGGCACTCGTTAGTCTCATTCCCATGGAGCTAGAAGGGGTCCATCTCATAAGTCTGCCATGGACAGTGGTGGGGGTTGTACCATGCATCAAAACACACTCAACAGAACATCTTGTTTGACAAAGCCTTTGTGTATCTCTGTGCTCATTACTATGATTTCCCAGCAAGACTTGCAGAATGCCCTCAAGGACCTCCTTCTAATTTGTGCAGGTGTCTTCAGGATCAGTACAGCCCCAAAGTACTTCCTACGCCCAGGACTTGTGGTCACAGTTTGGAGGTGATTTGTCCATAAGGTCTTAGGCTGGTTCTCACCATCTAAATGTCCCCCCTCTTGTCACCCTTGTTTTGGGGAGCACTTTCATCAGTTTCCCTTACCTGGTACCTCCAAGAAAACCAGCTCTCAGGAAACCCATGGCAGAGGCATATGGCAGGGCCAGAGCCCATCTCCACAAAATGCAGGTGGATCCCCGGCTGTGGAAGAGAGAGGGGTGCGACAGTGTTCTTGGTGCCAGTGAGGGCAGAACTGGGTTGCCCGATGGCATTCCATAGCCATTGCAGGGGATAACCAGACCTTGTCTGACCCAGCCACCTCGGCTCAAGACCCAAAGGCTAGGTAACAATGGTTGGAAACTGCCAGTAGCCAGCGTGGGTAACACCCCAGGCAGTTTTCATTACGATGTGAAAAGATTATACAGTTGGGAGCAAACAGAATGAAAACGATTTAGCTTCCTCTCCAAAGTGACTTGGTACTGGGAACGTGTCATGATTTTCAACTCGGAGCTGATTTTGTAGAAAATAAATGGTGATGTGTAGAATTGTATGCCTGTTTTATGAAAAAAACTGTTTACTTTGTGTGTGTGTCTGTGTGATGTATTTGAGGGTATATGTGCATGTATGTATTAGTGACAGCCAGAGGTCAACTTTGGGTATCAGTCTGTGCTGAGCTGAATGAGAATAACCCTATGGGTTAAACATAGGCCCATGTGTTTGACTAATTGGTCTCCAGCAGGTGGAACTGCTTGGGAAGGATTAGGAGGTGTGGCCTTATTGGATGGGTCTGTGCTCTTCTAGGTGTGCTTTCTCCATCTCCTGCTTGGGGATCAAGATGTGATCTCTCACTCGCTGTTCCAGCCACTGGCTGCCATGCCTTTGCCCAACTATCATAAACTCTAATCCTCTGAAATCGTAAGCCATATTAAAACTCTTTATTCTATAAGTTGCCTTGGCCATGGCATTTTATCACAGCAACAGAAAAGTAATTAAGACACATCCCCTAAGAGCTGTCAATTTAATTAATTAGTTATTACTTATTAATTAGTTAATAGAACTTCTCGCTGGCCTGGAACTCACAAAGTAAGCCATTCTTGCTGGTCAGTGAGCCCCAGAGATCTATTTGTTTCTGCCTCCCAACTGTGACTGCAAACACACACCACCATACCTAGCTTTATTTTTCACATGGAGTGCAGGCCCTCATGCTCACACAGTGGGTGCTTTACTGGCCGAGCTGTCTCCACTCCTCAGCTGTTTGCCATTTAAATATGATTGTTTGTATAGACCTTCTGGGTGGCTCTATTGGCAAGACAACCCACTAAGTTCTCTAATATCTGCATTATCCCATCTCCCTAGCATATGCTGGCATTTCTAGACATGCCTAATCCTGCTAACAGTTGATGTAGTCACATGACTGAGTCCTAGCCCATCACAAGAAATGTATGCTCCACCAAGGGACCCAGTCACTCACCATGCTTTGTTCCCTTTGGTTTTCCTGTCTTTACCTTTGTGCACTGACAACTCAATGGCCCTTGTTATTTCACATATCATTCTATGTCCTGTGGTCAGAGAGAACTTGGCTGACTTACCTTCACTGTCACATAGCCATGGCTGACGTCATTTGGATTGCAGGGGATTGGCAGAGCTGCCTCAGGGAACTGAAAGCATGATAGGTACAGTGAAAGACAAATGTGAGACCCCAGGCATGATCTTTGCCACCCCATCTCAGTGAGTCCTCATGAATCACGCCCCTCTAGTTCGGGCACGGCTGGACTCCATCAGCTGTCTCGGTCCAATGAAGTCCTTCGACTGAGTTCTGGCCAATGGAATGCAGACAGGAGTTCATAGGCTGCTGGTCAAGCCAAAAAAAAGAGACCCAAAACCAAAAGATCCCACACATGACTCTCTACAGTCGCTAATCTCCCATCTTTCAGCTGGAAGTAAGAACTTTCCGAGTTCTTACCATAGACTTCCACAAGCTGCACGCTTTCAACCACAGACAGCTAGTTCCTCAGTCTGGGAGGACAAAAGTCTGAGAGGAAGGTGTTGGCAGAGCCAGTTTCTCCTGAGACCCTGCTCTATGTTTATAGATCGCCATTTCCCTCTGTGTCCTTATGTGTCCCTCTGTGTGCCTATGGCGTAGTTTCTACTTCCTACATGGAGACCAGTCACATTAGGCTGTGGTTCCCCCTTCCCGTCTCCTGTGTCCTTAATCACCTATTCCAAGGCCCTGTAGTCAATCTGGTCATTGCCATTTTAGTATGTGAGTTTCAGAGAGCCCAGCCCTTAACAGCCTATATCTTGGCTCTTGTCCTTGCCCTTGTCTGAGGCTTCTCCTGACTTGTCGTTGGAAAACATCTAGGTGAGGAGGAAAGTTCCGGAACACTCTCTTCTTTACCTTACTGGCGTCAGTTCCCCAAGTATCAATATCAGAGGCTGTGCTGCTGAACACACACAGGTCTCCTAACGCCTGAGTCTTGACTGTGCAGGCTACCTATTCTTCACTGCTACATCTGCCATCTCTAGTTCAGATGGGGCCACCTAAGAAAGCTGCCCTTCGTGACTCTGCTGCCTACCCTCCAAAATGGGGGCACAGGTTCTGGAATTTATTCCCCCTTTAAAGACAGAAGAGGCTTCCCAGATCAGAAAGTGGGTCCCACCCAGGTCATGCCACAACACGGAGGAACCTTCAGGACATCATACCAAGGAGAACAAACAGTGTGTAATTCCACTCATATGAGGCAAGAGGTCAGATTCGCAGAGACAGAAAGTAGAGTGTAGGTTGGGGGACAGTGTGAGTCATTATTTAATGGGGACAAGGTTTTGGCTTTTTTTTTTTTAATGGAAGACCCTGGAGGAGGATGGAGTTGACTCCAAAGTGTTCTAAACATACCTAATACCACAGAACTGCTCAGTTGATGATGACCAAGATGGTAAGCTTTCTGTTAAGTGTATCTTACTACAACTTTAAAGTACTAGAGACGAGGACATGATAGTGATCCTCCCCTGCAGCTTCCTGTGGTGCACAGTACGCTGGGAAATTGTCAGATACTGTTTGAGCTCACTGAGACGCTGGCTCTGGAAGCGGGGTTGCCCCACCCCCATTTCAGACACAAGCATGTTTGTCTCTAAGTGTCCTCCAAGGCGCCTCATCTGGGGTTGGGCTGTGTTCCTGATTCTGTGACATGGAGGGCAAAGAAGGGCAAAACAGCCCAAAAGCAAAAGCCCCACATCCTTCAACAGTGAGAAGGTGAACCGCTTCCAACACAGGGTTACTATTGTGAACGCCATGATGTAACAGCGCCTGCTGTGGGAGGCTCAGCCAGGGAGAGGAAGCTCAGCCGAGAACTCCAGCCCACGTCCTCATCTTCCCCAGCTGCTCTCTGCTGGGTGATTATGAGCACCTGATTTGATGGTGTCACCTTCCTGCCATTTGTTCTTTCACTGGGAAGCCTCACCACAAGGGACACTCTGTACACCAGAAGATTTCTTTCTGCCGGAAGTTTTGAGCACCCAATTTGGTGATGTTTTAAAATCTATGTATCTACTTATGTATCTATGTATCTATCTACTATCTATCTATCTATCTATCTATCTATCTATCTATCTATCTATCTATCTATCTATCTAATCTATCCATCTAATCTATTTCTATCTATCTATCTATCTATCTATCTATCTATCTATCTATCTATCTATCTATCTATCTATCT